>NW_027675466.1:870000-887500 GCF_965601325.2 Salmo salar
TCATGAGGTGACAGTATATAATGTCACCTTTTATTTGAGGATATTTTCATACATATCTGTTTCACCATTTAGAAAAATGAAAGCACTTTATGCATCTAGTCCCCTATTTAAAGAAGTCATATGTTTTCTGACCAATTCACTTAAACCTGTTAGGGCTAGGGGGCAGTATTGACACGGCTGGATAAAAAACGTACCCGATTTAATCTGGTTACTACTCCTGCCCAGTAACTAGAATATGCATATAATTATTGGCTTTGGATAGAAAACACCCTAACGTTTCTAAAACTGTTTGAATGGTGTCTGTGAGTATAACAGAACTCCTATGGCAGGCGAAAACCTGAGAAGATTTCAAGCAGGAAGTGGCCTGTCTGACAAGGTGTGTTTCATCTTGGCTCTTTTTATTGGAGACTCAGGATCTGTGCAATAACGTGACACTTCCTACGGCTTCCATAGGGTCTCAGAGCCCGGGAAAAAGTTGAACGATATCGAGGCAGGCTCTGGCTGAAACACTTTATCGCTTTTGGCAAGTGGCCACTCAGAGTACTATGGGCTTAGGCGCGTGCCCGCTTCGACCGAATGATTTCTTTTCCTTTGTCTGTTTAGCTAAAAGCAGATTCCCGGTCGGAATATTATCGCTTTTTTATGAGAAAAATGGCATAAAAATTTATTTTAAACAGCGGTTGACATGCTTCGAAGTACGGTAATGGAATATTTAGAATTTTTTTGTCACGAATTGCGCCATGCGCGCGAGCTGATTTACCATTTCGGATAGTGTCTGGGACGCACGAACAAAACGCCGCTATTCGGATATAACGATGGATTATTTTGGACCAAACCAACATTTGTTATTGAAGTAGAAGTCCTGGGAGTGCATTCTGACGAAGACAACAAAGGTAATAACATTTTTCTTATAGTAAATCTGACTTTGATGAGTGCTAAACTTGCTGGGTTTCTAAATAGCTAGCCCTGTGATGCCGGGCTATCTACTGAGAATATTGCAAAATGTGCTTTCAACGAAAAGCTATTTTAAAATCGGACATATCGAGTGCATAGAGGAGTTCTGTATCTATAATTCTTAAAATAATTGTTATGCTTTTTGTGAACGTTTATCGTGAGTAATTTAGTAAATTCACCGGCAGTGTTCGGTGGGAATTCTAGTCACATGCTAGTCACATGCTAATGTAAAAAGCTGGTTTTTGATATAAATATGAACTTGATTGAACAAAACATGCATGTATTGTATAACATAATGTCCTAGGGTTGTCATCTGATGAAGATCATCAAAGGTTAGTGCTACATTTAGCTGTGGTTTGGGTTTATGTGACATTATATGCTAGCTTGAAAAATGGGTGTCTGATTATTTCTGGCTGGGTACTCTGCTGACATAATCTAATGTTTTGCTTTCGTTGTAAAACCTTTTTGAAATCGGACAGTGTGGTTAGATTAACGAGAGTCTTATCTTTAAAATGGTGTAAAATAGTCATATTTTTTTAAAATTGAAGTAATATCATATCTAAGGTATTTGAATAACGCGCCACAGGATTCAACTGGCTGTTGAGTAGGTGGGACGCAAGCGTCCCACCTAGCCCATAGAGGTTAAAGTGTGTTAAATTAGTCAAAGGTTTAGTATTTGGTCCCATATTCTTTGACTGCAATGACTACATCAAGCCTGTGACTGCCATGATTGAGAAAGATCATGAATAATAATGAGTGAGAGAGTTACAGAGGCTGCAACAAAACATGCTAACCTCTCACCATTACCAATAACAGAGGCTACAACAAAACATGCTAACCTCTCACCATTACCAATAACAGAGGCTACAACAAAACATGCTAACCTCTCACCATTACCAATAACAGAGGCTACAACAAAACATGCTAACCTCTCACCATTACCAATAACAGAGGATACAACAAAACATGCTAACCTCTCACCATTACCAATAACAGAGGCTACAACAAAACATGCTAACCTCTCACCATTACCAATAACAGAGGCTACAACAAAACATGCTAACCTCTCACCATTACCAATAACAGAGGCTACAACAAAACATGCTAACCTCTCACCATTACCAATAACAGAGACTACAACAAAACATGCTAACCTCTCACCATTACCAATAACAGAGGATACAACAAAACATGCTAACCTCTCACCATCACCAATGTATTTATTTATAAGCACCTCACATTGTGGTTACTCACTACTTGGTAGATATTCCCTCAGCGAAGTATGGCAGTTCCATGCAGGTTTCCTCACCAAGTCCAAGGCAGCACAGCTACCCATGCAGACAGTACTCCTTAGCCGTAGCCGATATCCCCATGGCAACACGAACTCGTTAAACTTCCCAAGCAATTATCTCCCGGTGTCAGACGATGCTAGGCTAACCTCTAGGCTGGCTAATACCTCCACGACGAGACGGTAGCTTCAGTCTTTACTAAGTTTTAGCTAAATTATAACAACTCTTTTATTAAATAAAACATGTATTTCCCTTCATGTCTTAGTAGCTATGGGTTTTGTTGTAGTTCTGTCGTCTTCTTTTATAATTTTTCTTCACCAACCGTCCTGAGGTAAAACGTCCATCCTTTCATCAACGTCTTTTTCCCTCCCGTTAACCAGGTCAACTCCCATTGGCCACAACTTAACAAGCGACCTTATTGGTCAAAACGTAAACTTCAAAGTAAAACAAACTATTCACTTATACATTAAATAAATATTTCTTCAAAAAGCATAATGCATTAACAACATTACAGTTTAGGAGCAATTCAATCATCTTTTAAATATAATACCAATTCATTATAACAAATAAACTCAATACTTGGTTCAAACAAGGGTATTACACAAACATACAGTCAATAATACAGTAGAAAAATAAGTCTATATACAATGTGAGCAAATGAAGTGAAATAAGGGAGGTAAAGGCAAAAAAAGGCCATGGTGGCAAAGTAAATACAATATAGCAAGTAAAACACTGGAATGGTAGATATGCAGTGGAAGAAAGTGCAAAGTAGAAATATAAATAATGGGGTGCAAAGGAGCTAAATAAATAAATACAGTAGGGGAAGAAGTAGTTGGGCTAAATTATAGATGGGCTATGTACAGGTGCAGTAATCTGTGAGCTGCTCTGACAGCTGGTGCTTAAAGCTAGTGAGGGAGATAAGTGTTTCGAGTTTTAGAGATTTTTGTAGTTCGTTCCAGTCATTGGCAGCAGATAACTGGAAGAAGAGGCGGCCGAAGGAGGAATTGGCTTTGGGGGTGACCAGAGAGATACACCTGCTGGAGCGCGTGCTACAGGTGGGTGCTGCTATGGTGACCAGTGAGCGGAGATAAGGGGGGACTTTACCTAGCAGGGTCTTGTAGATGACCTGGAGCCAGTGGGTTTAGCAACGAGTATGAAGCGAGGGCCAGCCAACGAGAGCGTACAGGTCGCAGTGGTGGGTAGTACAGTGGGGGAAAAAAGTATTTGATCCCCTGCTGATTTTGTACGTTTGCCCACTTACAAAGAAATGATCAGTCTATAATTTTAATGGTAGGTTTATTTGAACAGTGAGAGACAGAATAACAGCAAAAAAATCCAGAAAATACGCATGTTAAAAATGTTATACAATTATTTGCATTTTAATGAGGGAAATAAGTATTTGACCCCCTCTCAATCAGAAAGATTCAAGTCATTAAGGTTTCGAGGCTGACGTTTGGCAACTCGAAACCTTCAGCTCCCTCCACAGATTTTCTATGGGATTAAGGTCTGGAGACTGGCTAGGCCACTCCAGGACCTTAATGTGCTTCTTCTTGAGCCACTCCTTTGTTGCCTTGGCCGTGTGTTTTGGGTCATTGTCATGCTGGAATACCCATCCACGACCCATTTTCAATGCCCTGGCTGAGGGAAGGAGGTTCTCACCCAAGATTTGACGGTACATGGCCCCGTCCATCGTCCCTTTGATGCAGTGAAGTTGTCCTGTCCCCTTAGCAGAAAAACACCCCTTTAGCATAATGTTTCCACCTCCATGTTTGATGGTAGAGATGGTGTACTTGGGGTCATAGGCAGCATTCCTCCTCCTCCAAACACAGCGAGTTGAGTTGATGTCAAAGAGCTCCATTTTGGTCTCATCTGACCACAACATTTTCACCCAGTTGTCCTCTTAATCATTCAGATGTTCATTGGCAAACTTCAGACGGGCATGTATATGTATTCTTGCGCAGGGGGACCTTGCTGGCGCTGCAGGATTTCAGTCCTTCACGGCGTAGTGTGTTACCAATTGTTTTCTTGGTGACTATGGTCCCAGCTGCCTTGAGATCATTGACAAGATCCTCCCGTGGAGTTCTGGGCTGATTCCTCACCGTTCTCAATCATTGCAACTCCACGAGGTGAGATCTTGCATGGAGCCCCAGGCCGAGGGATATTGACAGTTATTTTGTGTTTCTTCCATTTGCGAATAATCGCACCAAATGTTGTCACCTTCTCACCAAGCTGCTTGGCGATGGTCGTGTAGCCCATTCCAGCCTTGTGTAGGTCTACAATCTTGTCCCTGACATCCTTGAAGAGCTCTTTGGTCTTGGCCATGGTGGAGAGTTTGGAATCTGATTGATTGATTGCTTCTGTGGACAGGTGTCTTTTTTTACAGGTAACAAGTTGCGGTTAGGAGCACTCCCTTTAAGAGTGTGCTCCTAATCTCAGCTCGTTACCTGTATAAAAGACACCTGGGAGCCAGAAATCTTTCTGATTGAGAGGGGGTCAAATACTTATTTCCCTCATTAAAATGCAAATCAATTTATAACATTTCTGACATTAGTTTTTCTGGATGTTTTTGTTGTTATTCTGTCTCTCACTGTTCAAATAAACCTACCATTAACCTGTTAGGGCTAGGGGGCAGCATTTGCACGTCTGGATAAAAAAAATGTACCCGATTTAATCTGGTTACTAATCCTACCCAGTAACTAGAATATGCATATACTTATTATATATGGATAGAAAACACTCTAAAGTTTCTAAAACTGTTTGAATGGTGTCTGTGAGTATAACAGAACTCATTTGGCAGGCAAAACCCTGAGACATTTTCTGACAGGAAGTGGATACCTGATGTGTTGTATTGACTTTAAACCTATCCCATTGAAAAACACAGGGGCTGAGGAATATTTTGGCACTTCCTATTGCTTCCACTAGATGTCACCAGCCTTTACAAAGTGTTTTGAGTCTTCTGGAGGGAGATCTGACCGAACAAGAGCCATGGAACGATGATGTCCCATTAGACACCTGGCGCGCGAGTTCATGTTGGGTACCCTCGTTCCAATACGTTATAAAAGAGTATGCATTCGTCCACCTTGAATATTATTCATGTTCTGGTTAAAAAAGGCCCTAATGATTTATGCTATACAACGTTTGACATGTTTGAACGAACGGAAATATATTTTTTCCCCTCGTTCATGACGAGAAGTCCGGCTGGCTTAGATCATGTGCTAACAAGACGGAGATTTTTGGACATAAATGATGAGCTTTTTTGAACAAAACTACATTCGTTATGGACCTGTGATACCTGGAAGTGACATCTGATGAAGAGAATCAAAGGTAATGGATTATTTACATAGTATTTTCGATTTTAGATCTCCCCAACATGACGTCTAGTCTGTATCGCAACGCGTATTTTTCTGGGCGCAGTGCTCAGATTATTGCAAAGTGTGATTTCCCAGTAAGGTTATTTTTAAATCTGGCAAGTTGATTGCGTTCAAGAGATGTAAATCTATAATTCTTTAAATGACAATATAATATTTTACCAATGTTTTCTAATTTTAATTATTTAATTTGTTACGCTGACTTGACTGCCGGTTATTGGAGGGAAACGATTTCCTCAACATCAATGCCATAGTAAAACGCTGTTTTTGGATATAAATATGAACTTGATAGAACTAAAAATGCATGCATTGTCTAACATAATGTCCTAGGAGTGTCATCTGATGGAGATTGTAAAAGGTTAGTGCATCATTTTAGCTGGTTTTATGGTTTTGGTGACCCTGTCTTTGACTTGACAAAACATTACACACAACTCTTGTAAATGTACTGTCCTAACATACTCTAAATTTATGCTTTCGCCGTAAAACCTTTTTGAAATCGTAAAACGTGGTTAGATTAAGGAGATGTTTATCTTTCAAATGGTGTAAAATAGTTGTATTTTTTTAAAATTTGAATTTTGACATTTATTTGGATTCAAATTTGCCGCTCTTGAAATGCACCTGCTGTTGATGGAGTGCACCACGGGTGGCACGCTAGCGTCCCACCTAGCCCATAGAGGTTAAAATTATAGACTGATCCTTTCTTTGTCAGTGGGCAAACGTACAAAATCAGCATGGGATCAAATACTTTTTTCCCCCACTGTATATGGGGCTTTGGTGACAAAACGGATGGCACTGTGATAGACTGCATCCAATTTATTGAGTAGGGTATTGGAGGCTATTTTGTAAATGACATCGCCGAAGTCGAGGATCGGTAGGATGGTCATTTTTATAAGGGTATGTTTGGCAGCGTGAGTGAAGGATGCTATGTTGTGAAATAGGAAGCCAATTCTAGATTTAACTTTGGAGTGGAGATGCTTATAGTGAGTCTGGAAGGAGAGTTTACAGTCTAACCAGACACCTAGGTATTTGTAGTTGTCCACATATTCTAAGTCAGAACCGTCCAGAGTAGTGATGCTGGACAGGCGGGCAGGTGCAGGCAGCGATCGGTTGAAGACCATGCATTTAGTTTTACTTGTATTTAAGAGCAGTTGGAGGCCACGGAAGGAGAGTTGTATGGCATTGAAGCTCGTCTGGTTAGTTAGTTAACACAGTGTCCAAAGAAGGGCCAGAAGTATACAGAATAACACCAATAACAGAGGAGGTCTGATCTTTGTGCCTCTGTAACTTTCTCATTTATCATTATTCACGATTCATTCATGATTATTCATAATCATGGTAGCATCCACATGAATGTAGAAGTGTTCAGAAACATCTTCTATTCTTACTGACAATACAAGTGAAGTGACTCCAAAATGACAGGACATTATTCACCAATCAGTTTCTATTAGGAAAAACATCATCCAAAACACAACCAAAACAAACTGAAAAATGCATTCAACAAGTTAGTAGAATCACAAGCTTGATGTAATCACTGCAGGCATGGAACATGGGACTAAATACTAAACTTATGACAACTTTAATACAATATAAGTAAATTTGTCCAAATAATTAAGACTTCTTCAAATGGGAGAACTACGTACAGAAAGTGCTTTAATTTCTAAACGGTAAAACAGATATGTATGAAAATACCGTCAAATAAAAGGTGACATTCTGTAAGGTCACCTAATATGAAACATCTCAAATCCAAAATGCTGGAGGATAGCACCAAATGTAAAACTGTAAGCTTCACTGTCCAAACACATATGGTGTGGACTATGTGTCCCTGGTAAACACATGTGGATCTGGTGAACAGTTATCACTTGTTGACCAACTACAGGAATACTGACCTCAGAGTCTCCAGTTTACAGTGGGGATTCCCCAGTCCAGCAGAGACCAGCTTCACTCCTGAATCCTTCAGGTCATTGTTACTCAGGTCCAGCTCTCTCAGGTGTGAGGGGTTTGACCTCAGAGCTGAGACCAGAGAAGCACAGCCTTCCTCTGTGACTAGACAGCCTGACAGCCTGCAAAGAGTCAAATCAAATTAAAATCACACTGCTATGCTTTGGTGGTGAAAATAGTGGCAGTATAATTTTTCAACATTTTTCAGATATCAGTGTCCTGAAACCTGCCATATCTATTCGTAAATTAATGTATCATCATTAAAAATGACAAATGATCAAAGTATTGCCTGCAGATAGAAACATGTATAGTACAAATATTTGAGTAGACTGACCAGACCAGTTTAAAAGCAGTATCAGTCAAAAGACAGACAGTGAGGTATCAGATTTAGATTGTATTGAGTATACAGTCCACACCATATCTATTTTGACAGTGAAGCTAACATTTTAAATGTGGCTCTATACTCCAACATTTTGGATTTCAGATCAAATGTTTCATATGAGGTGACAGTATATAATGTCACCTTTTATTTGAGGGTATTTTAATACATACAGTTGAAGTCAGAAGTTTACATATACCTTAGCCAAATGCATTTAAACTCAATTTTTACAATTCCTGACATTTAATCCTAATAAAAATTCCCTGGCTTAGGTCAGTTAGGATCACCACTTTATTTTAAGAATGTGAAATGTCAGAATAATAGTAGAGAGAATGATTAATTTCAGCTTTTATTTCTTTCATCACATTCCCAGTGGGTCAGAAGTTTACATACACTCAATTAGTATTTGGTAGCATTGCCTTTAAATGGTTTAACTTGGGTTAAACGTTTCGGGTAGCCTTCTACAAGCTTCCCACAATAAGTTGGGTGAATTTTGGCCCATTCCTCCTGACAGAGCTGGTGTAACTGAGTCAGGTTTGTAGGCCTCTTGCTCGCACACGCTTTTTCAGTTCTGCCCACAAATTTTCTATAGGATTGAGGTCAAGGTTTTGTGATGGCCACTCCAATACCTTGACTTTGTTGTCCAAACCTGTTAGGGCTAGGGGGCAGTATTTGCACGGCTGGATAAATTGTTTTTACCCGATTTAATCTGCTTACTAATCCTACCCAGTAACTAGAATATGCATATACTTATTATATATGGATAGAAAACACTCTAAAGTTTCTAAAACTGTTTGAATGGTGTCTGTGAGTATAACAGAACTCATTTGGCAGGCAAAACCCTGAGACATTTTCTGACAGGAAGTGGATACCTGATGTGTTGTATTACCTTTAAACCTATGCCATTGAAAAACACAGGGGCTGAGGAATATTTTGGCACTTCCTATTGCTTCCACTAGATGTCACCAGCCTTTACAAAGTGTTTTGAGTCTTCTGGAGGGAGATCTGACCGAACAAGAGCCATGGAACGATGATGGCCCATTAGACACCTGGCGCGCGAGTTCATGTTGGGTACCCTCGTTCCAATACGTTATAAAAGAGTATGCATTCGTCCACCTTGAATATTATTCATGTTCTGGTTAAAAAAGGCCCTAATGATTTATGCTATACAACGTTTGACATGTTTGAACGAACGTAAATATATTTTTTCCCCTCGTTCATGAAGTGAAGTCCGGCGGGCTTAGATCATGTGCTAACAAGACGGAGATTTTTGGACATAAATGATGAGCTTTTTTGAACAAAACTACATTCGTTATGGACCTGTGATACCTGGAAGTGACATCTGATGAAGAGAATCAAAGGTAATGGATTATTTACATAGTATTTTCGATTTTAGATCTCCCCAACATGACGACTAGTCTGTATCGCAACGCGTATTTTTCTGGGCGCAGTGCTCAGATTATTGCAAAGTGTGATTTCCCAGTAAGGTTATTTTTAAATCTGGCAAGTTGATTGCGTTCAAGAGATGTAAATCTATAATTCTTTAAATGACAATATAATATTTTACCAATGTTTTCTAATTTTAATTATTTAATTTGTGATGCTGACTTGACTGCCGGTTATTGGAGGGAAACGATTTCCTCAACATCAATGCCATAGTAAAACGCTGTTTTTGGATATAAATATGAACTTGATAGAACTAAAAATGCATGCATTGTCTAACATAATGTCCTAGGAGTGTCATCTGATGGAGATTGTAAAAGGTTAGTGCATCATTTTAGCTGGTTTTATGGTTTTGGTGACCCTGTCTTTGAATTGACAAAACATTACACACAAATCTCTTAAATGTATTGTCCTAACATACTCTAAATTTATGATTTCGCCGTGAAACCTTTTTGAAATCGTAAAACGTGGTTAGATTAAGGAGATGTTTATCTTTCAAAGGGTGTAAAATAGTTGTATGTTTGAAAAATTTGAATTTTGACATTTATTTGGATTCAAATTTGCCGCTCTTGAAATGCACCTGCTGTTGATGGAGTGCACCACGGGTGGGACGCCTGCGTCCCACCTAGCCCATAGAGGTTAATCCATTTTGCCACAACTTTGGAAGTATGCTTGGGGTCATTGTCCATTTGGAAGACCCATTTGTGACCAAGCTTTAACTTCCTGACTGATGTCTCGAGATGTTGCTTCAATATATCCACAATTTTCCTGCCTCATGATGCCATCTATTTTGTGAAGTGCGCCAGTCCCTCCTGCAGCAAATCACCCCCACAACATGATGCTGCCACCGCCGTGCTTCACAGTTGGGATGGTATGATGGCTGTGTGGTCCCATGGTGTTTAGACTTGCGTGCTATTGATTGAACGTGTTACCTTCAGGCGTTTGGAAATTGCTCCCAAGGATGAAGCAGACTTGTGGAGGTCTACAATTTTTTTTTCTGAGATTTTGGCTGATTCCTTTTCATTTTCCCATGATGTCAAGCAAAGAGGCACTGAGTTTGAAGGTAGGCCTTGAAATACATCCAAATTATGTCAAATAGTCTATCAGATGCTTCTAAAGCCATGACATAATTTTCTGGAATTTTCCAAGCTGTTTAAAGGCACAGTCAACTTAGTGTATGTAAACTTCTGACCCACTGGAATTGTGATACAGTGAATTATAAGTGAAATAATCTGTCTGTAATCAATTGTTTCAAAAATTACTTGTGTCATGCACAAAGTAGATGTCCTAACCGACTTGCCAAAACTATATAGTTTGTTAACAAGAAATTTGTGGAGAGCTTCAAAAACACGTTTTAATGACTCCAACCTAAGTGTATGTACACTTCCGACTTCAACTGTATGTGTTTCACGATTAAAAATTAAATTCTGATGATGCCATGATTAAGAAAAATCATGAATGAATCATGAATCTGAATGAGTGACAAAGTTAAGAGGCTAAAACAAAACATGCTAACCTCTCACCATTACCAATAACAGAGGATACAACAAAACATGCTAACCTCTCACCATTACCAATAACAGAGGCTACAACAAAACATGCTAACCTCTCACCATTACCAATAACAGAGGCTACAACAAAACATGCTAACCTCTCACCACTACCAATAACAGAGGCTACAACAAAACATGCTAACCTCTCACCATTACCAATAGCAGAGGCTACAACAAAACATGCTAACCTCTCACCATTACCAATAGCAGAGGCTACAACAAAACATGCTAACCTCTCACCATTACCAATAGCAGAGGCTACAACAAAACATGCTAACCTCTCACCATTACCAATAACAGAGGCTACAACAAAACATGCTAACCTCTCACCACTACCAATAACAGAGGCTACAACAAAACATGCTAACCTCTCACCATTACCAATAACAGAGGCTACAACAAAACATGCTAACCTCTCACCATTACCAATAACAGAGGCTACAACAAAACATGCTAACCTCTCACCATTACCAATAACAGAGGCTACAACAAAACATGCTAACCTCTCACCATTACCAATAACAGAGGCTACAACAAAACAGCTAACGTCTCACCATTACCAATT
Source organism: Salmo salar (assembly GCF_965601325.2). Taxonomy (NCBI): domain Eukaryota; kingdom Metazoa; phylum Chordata; class Actinopteri; order Salmoniformes; family Salmonidae; genus Salmo; species Salmo salar. Next base: position 881,490 of record NW_027675466.1, read on the forward strand.
ACAGAGGCTACAACAAAACATGCTAACCTCTCACCACTACCAATAACAGAGGCTACAACAAAACATGCTAACCTCTCACCATTACCAATAACAGAGGCTACAACAAAACATGCTAACCTCTCACCATTACCAATAACAGAGGCTACAAGAAAACATGCTAACCTCTCACCATTACCAATAACAGAGGGGGTCTGATCATTGTGCCTCTGTAACTTTCTCATTCATCATCATTCTCGATTCATTCTTATTCTTACTGACAATACAAGTGAAGTGACTCCAAAATGACAGGATATTATTCACCAATCAGTTTCTATTAGGAAAAACAAAATCCAAAATACAATCAAAACAAACTGCAAATGAATTCAACAAGTTTGTAGAATCACAAGCTTGATGTAATCACTTCAGGCATGGAATATGGGACCAAATACTAAACTTATGGCTACTTTAATACAATATAAGTGAATTTGTCCAAATAATTAAGACTTCTTCAAATGAACTACAGTGCTTTGCAAAAGTATTCATCCCCCTTGGCGTTTTTCCCATTTTGTTACAACCTGTAATTTAAATTGATTTTATTTGGATTTCATGTAATGGACAAACACAAAATAGTCCAAATTGGTCAAGAGAAATAAAAAAAATGACTTGTTTAAAAAATAAAGTTAAAAACAGAAAAGTGGTGTGTGCATATGTATTCACCCCCTTTGCTATGAAGCCCATAAATAATATCTGGTGCAACCAATTACCTTCAGAAGTCACATCATTAGTTAAATAAACTCCACATGTGTGCAATCTAAGTGTCACATGATCTGTCATATGATCTCAGTATATATACACCTGTTCTGAAAGGCCCCAGAGTCTACAACACCACTAAGCAAGGGGCACCATCAAGCAAGCGGTACCATGAAGACCAAGGAGCTCTCCAAACAGGTCAGGGACAGAGTTGTGGAGAAGTACAGATCAGGGTTGGGCTATAAAAAAATATATGAAACTCTTAACATCCCACGGAGCACCATTAAATCCGTTATTAAAAAATGGATAGAATATGGCACCAAAACAAACCTGCCAAGAGAGGGCCGCCCACCAAAACTCACAGACCAGGCAAGGAGGGCATTAATCAGAGGCAACAAAGAGGCCAAAGATAACCCTGAAGGAGCTGCAAAGCTCCACAGCGGAGATTGGAGTATCTGTCCATAGGACCACTTTAAGCCGTACACTCCACAGATCTGGGCTTTACGGAAGAGTGGCCAGAAAAAAAGCCATTGCTTGAAGAAAATAAATAAGCAAACACATTTGGTGTTCACCAAAAGGCATGTGGCAGACTCCCCAAACATATGGAAGAAGGTACTCTGGTTAGATGAGACTAAAATTGAGCTTTTTGGCCATCAAGGAAAACGCTATGTCTGGTGCAAACCCAACACCTCGCATCACCCCGAGAACCGCATCCCCACAGTGAAGCATGGTGGTGGCAGCATCATGCTGTGGGTTTGTTTTTCATCGGCAGGGACTGGGAAACTGGTCAGAATTGAAGGAATGATGGATGGTGCTAGATACAGGGAAATCCTTGAGGGAAAGCTGTTTCAGTCTTCCAGAGATGTAAGACTGCTAAAGCAACACTCGAGTGGTTTAAGGGGACAAATGTAACTGTTTTGTAATGGCCTAGTCAAAGCCCAGACCTCAATCCAATTGAGAATCTGTGGTATGACTTACAGATTGCTGTACACCAGCGGAACCCATCCAACTTGAAGGAGCTGGAGCAGTTTTGCCTTGAAAAATGGGCGAAAATCCCAGTGGCTAGATGTGCCAAGCTTATGGAGACATTCCCCAAGAGAGTAGCAGCTGTAATAGCTGCAAAAGGTGACTCTACAAAGTTTTGTCTTTGGGGGAGTGAATAGTTAAGCACGGTCAAGTTCTCTTTTTTTTCTTATTTCTTGTTTGTTTCACAATTAAAATATTTTGCATCTTCAAAGTGGTAGGCATGTTTTGTAAATCAAATGATACAAACCCCCAAAAATCTATTTTAATTCCAGGTTGTAAGGCAAACAAAAAGGAAAAATGCCATGGGGGTGAATACTTTTGCAAGCCACTGTACATACATAAAATGGGACAACTAGATACATAAAATGCTTTCATTTGTAAACGGTAAAACAGATACGAATAGTCTCAAATAAAAGGTGACATTCTGTACTGTCAACTAATATGAAACATTTGATCTCAAATCCAAAATGCTGGAGCACAGCACCAAATGTAAAACTGTAAGCTTCACTGTCCAAACACATATGGTGTGGACTATGTGTGTCTGGTAAACACATGTGGATCTGGTGAACAGTTACCACTTGTTGACCAACTACAGGAATACTGACCTCAGAGTCTCCAGTTTACAGTGGGGATTCCTCAGTCCAGCAGAGAGCAGCGTCACTCCTGAATCCTTCAGGCCATTGTTACTCAGATCCAGCTCTCTCAGGTGTGAGGGGTTTGACTCCAGAGCTGAGACCAGAGAAGCACAGCCTTTCTCTGTGACTCCACAGCCTGACAGCCTGACAAAGAGATCATCATGACTTCACAAACACACTGTTAATTTAACACCAGTAGTGTAGAAGGACAACGGTAGATGCATGTGGTTCATATTCCCAAACAACATATAGATTCATCTTCCATCAATGCATTTAATCAATATGTTTTTCAATATACATATTATAATACATATTTTTCTCTAAACATAATATTTCTTCCTGATGAATACTTCTTATATATATTATATTATTTACTCACAGAGCAGCTCTGGAGGCTTTGACCACTGGCAGCAGCCTCAGAAGAGTTTCCTCTGATCTGGAGAATTTCTTCAGGTCAAACACATCCAGCTCCTTTTCTGAAGTCAGCAACACAAAGACCAGAGCTGACCACTGTGCAGGTGACAGGTTGGCTTCTGAGAGACTTCCTGATCTCAGGTAGCTTTGGATCTCCTCCACTAGAGAATGGTCATTCAGTTCATTCAGACAGTGGAACAGATTGATGCTCCTCTCTGGAGAAAGATTCTCCCTGATCTTCTCCTTGATGTAGTTCACTGTGTCTTCATGGCTCTGTGAGCTGCTTCTTGTCTTTGTCAGTAGACCTCGTAAGTGCTTCTGATTGGACTCCAGTGAGAGTCCCAGAAGGAAGCGGAGGAAAAGGTCCAGGTTTCCTGTCTCACTTTGTAAGGCTTTATCCACAGCACTCTTGTAGACAGTAACTTCAGACTTGTCTCTGTACAGCAGAGAAAAGATGCTGGACTTTGTTTGCTGTTTGTCCATGAGATTCTCATTTTTGTTGATGAATGAGAGGAACACATACACAGCAGCCAGAAACTCCTGAATGCTCAGATGAACGAAGCAGTACACCTTGTCTTGGTACAGAACACATTCCTCTTTAAAGATCTGTGTGCACAATCCTGAGTACACAGAGGCTTCATTGACATCAATGCCAGCCTCTTTCAGGTCTTTTTCATAGAAAATCAGATTGCCCTTCACTAGCTGTTGAAAAGCCAGTTTTCCCAGTGACAGAATGCTCTCTTTATTCCAGTGTGGACCTGTCTCTTCTTTCCCAAGATACTTTTCATTCTTCTGTTTGGTATGAAACACCACAAGGTGTGTGTACATCTCAGTCAGAGTCTTGGGCATCTCTGCTCTCTTATGTTTCAGCATGTGTTCGAGGACTGTTGCAGAAATCCAACAGAAGACTGGAATGTGGCACATGATGTGGAGGCTCCTTGATGTCTTTATGTGTGAGATGATTCTGCTGGCCAGCTCCTCATCACTGAATCTCTTTCTGAAGTACTCCTCCTTCTGTGGGTCATTGAACCCTCGTACCTCTGTCACCTGGTCAACACACCCTGAAGGGATCTTATTGGCTGCTGCAGGTCGGGTAGTTATCCAGATGAGAGCAGAGGGAAGCAGATTTCCCTTGATGAGATTTGTCAGCAGAACATCCACTGAGGTTGACTCTGTGACGTCCCAACAGATCTTGTTCTTCTGGAAGTCTAAGGGCAGTCGGCACTCATCCAGACCATCAAAGATGAACACAACTTTGTACTTGTCATAGTTGGAGATTCTTGATTGTTTGGTTTCCATTGAGAAGTGATTGAGAAGTTCAATCATAGTGTGTTTGTCCTCTTTCATCAAATTCAGCTCCCGAAAAGGGAATGAAAACACAAATTGAACATCCTGATTGGCTTTTCCTTCAGCCCAGTCCAGAATGAACTTCTGCACAGAGACTGTTTTTCCAATGCCAGCGACTCCCTTTGTCAGCACAGTTCTGATAAGTTTGTCTTGTCCAGTTAAGGGTTTGAAGATGTCGTTACATTTGATTGCAGACTCTGGTCTTGCTTGTTTCCTGGTTGTTGTCTCAATCTGTCTCAGCTCATGTTCATTATTGACCTCTCCTGTTCCTCCCTCTGTGATGTAGAGCTCTGTGTAGATCTTATTGAGAAGTGTTGGGTTTCCTTGTTTAGCGATCCCCTCAAATACACATTGAAACTTGTTCTTTAGATTAGATTTGAGTTCACGTTGGCAAATCTCAGCAAGCTCATCTGAATCTAGAAATAACACAGAGGATATTAATATTACGTCTGTTTTAATGCCTACAGTATTGTAGGACTGTTATAACATTTTAAATTATAATCATTTATTCTCTTAACTGAATGTATAACTGTGTAAATGTTTTCATAATGCATTACAGACTGGTGTGACTGATTATATTATTATTGGTATTATTGATGGTATTATTAATGTTGTCTCTCTCTCTCTCGCTCTCTAAATTAATCAACACAACACATCCCTTCTGCTACTTGATGAGGCCACTAGGTGTTGTGTTAATTAAGGCTGCTACAATATCATTGAGTTACACAGCTACTTTAGCTGTACTTTAGCTACAGCTTTTAAATGTTATAAAACAGCATTCAACATGATGCAGACAGATCTTACATTTCTCCAGTGTGTCAGCAAGCTCCTTCTGGTTCATTTTCCTCAGGACGTGCAGTGTGATCTTCAGAGCCCCCTCTCTGGCACTGCTCTCCTGCTTCTCATCTTCAGCATCCACCACTTCCTCATCCTGCTTCTGACTCTCAAAGCCTTCTGGGAGTTCTGGACTAAGAATCCTCTTGAACATCTTCAGCTCGTTCTTCACAAATGTCATCATTTTCTCTTCAAGCAACTGAAATAAATCATGTAAATAAGTTAAGCAAGAGAATAAATGCTTTCTCATCAACACATTAATGAATGATTGAAAGAAACTTTACTTGAGGTAGACAAAAACAAATGTACATAACAGGACCACATACACTGAATATAGAGTCCAGGTCTGTTTGATGACTCTGGGAAGACTGACCACTGAGAATCTCTGACTCTGATCTCTCCTGTTGGTTTCTGTGGACAAAACATGAGATTACATCTCCTCATCCAGGGAGTGAGTGAGTACGGACAGACAAACAGACAGACATAGACAGAAAGCGGGACAGACAGTCAGAGACAGACAGACAGAGACACAGACAGAAAGAGACAGAGAGACAGACAGACAGAGACAGACAGACAAACAGAGACACAGATAGAAAGAGACAGAGAGACAGACAGTCAGAGACAGACAGAGACACAGACAGACAGACAGACAGACAGACAGACAGACAGACACAGACAGACAGAAAGTGGGACAGACAAACAGAGATAGACAGAGACAGACACAGACAGACACATACAGACAAAAAGAGACAGACAGACAGAAAGCGGGACAGACAGTCAGAGACAGACAAAGACAGAAAGACAGACAGACAGACAGACAGACAGACAGACAGACAGACAGACAGACAGACAGACAGACAGACAGACAGACAGACAGACAGACAGACAGACAGACAGACAGAGAGACAGACAGAGACAGCGAAAGACACAGAGACAGAGAGACAGACAGAGACATACAGACACAGAGACAAACACAGAGACAGAAACAGAGAGAGACAGATAGAGACAGACAGACAGGCAGAGACA
>NW_027675466.1:895000-950000 GCF_965601325.2 Salmo salar
ATACATAAAAATATACAAATTGTAAAATAACCACAATATATGAATATATGAACAATATGTTTTTGAATTTGACTCGCCTACGCCCAGTTAGCACCATTTTGTATGATTGAACTGTCACATAACTGTCCCAGGTGAAATGGACTGTTAGATCTGAGTGTTTTACTGTCAGTCACTATACTAAAATAACACCATACATTTAATTTCTCTACACACTTTACAATAATCCCTGGGAAGATTCTTACCTTGTAGCCTGAATTCACAACCAGAACATGTCAAGTCATTGAGATATTTTCCGTTGTGCTGAGAGAGCAGCTTCCTGATAACAAGTGGCTCTGTATCTATGTTCTAGGTACAGTTGATCTTTGGATGCAATAATATCTGGTCAAAGTCTAGTGACACAACACCATAGTATATCATAAACATAACAGCAGTTGGCCAGTAAAGGCCATGACATACTATAAAACAGGGTTTGTCAACTAGATTTGGCTTCGGGTGTCACGGTTGTCATAGAGAGGAGCGGACCAAAGTGCAGTGTGATTATCGTTCCACATATTTTATTGAACTGTGAAACTATGCAATACATACACATAACCTAAAGAACAAAAAAACAACAAACCGTGATGCAGAGGTGAAACATACACTACTCAAAAACAATCTCCCACAAACCCAGGTGGGAAAAACACCTACTTAAGTATGATCTCCAATTAGAGACAACGATGACCAGCTGCCTCTAATTGGAGATCATCCCAAACAAAACCCAACATAGAAATACAAAACTAGAAAACAACATAGAAAAACTAAACTAGAAAAACCCCCTGTCACGCCCTGACCTACTCTACCATAGAAAATAACAGCTTTCTCTGGTCAGGACGTGACATCGGGAGAATTTTTTTCTGAGTTAAAGTGGGCGGGCCAGAACATAATTAGCATATAATATTAGCACAATTAATACGCCTACACTACAAATTGAACAACATGTTTAACACATTTCATTAGTACATAGTACATTCAGTGACAATAAATAATTTAGATCTGATTAAGTTCATAAAATCACCAATATCTCTATTCAATTATAACTTTTTGTTTATTTCTCTGTGTGTTGATTGGTGGGGAAAAACAGGTCTACGTAGCCTACTGTAGTCAACACTACTTTATTAATATCAACATTCATTCAGAACAATGAGCTTGATAGCAAGAGAACATGTCGCTCTCAAAAAGTAACAAAACAAATGTGGATAATGAAAATCAAAGTTTCAGGGAAGAACGGAGAGAGAGATATCCATTCATCTGACCATCTTTCTCCAATGCCAAGCCAGAGTGTCTTGTTTGCAATGAAAATGTCATTGTTTGCAAATAATTCAATCTCAGACGGCATTATGAATCTAAGCGTAATACTTTCAAAGTGGCCTTCCCGCCCCAGACAGAGGCCCGACGCAGAAACACTGAAGCATTAACTACAAGCTACAAACACGGCAGTAGAATCCTCCTTCGTGGCCTGATCCAACAACAGAAGGTCCAAGTGCTTCCTAAAAGCATCCTGGGTTCTAACCAAACACAACATGCCCTTCACAGACGCAGAGCTGGTTAAAAAGAGCATGGTGACAGTTTTGGAGGAATTGTCTACAGACAAGTCTATGGATAGAATAATTGCGTCTGTCAAACAGGTGCCCCTGTCTGTGACAACAGCCAGACAGTGTGTCTGTGCTCTGAAGGATGATCTGCATAGGATTGTTCTGGAGGTGCTCAGTCAGGCTGAGCATTTTCCCCTGGATATTGATGAGAGAACTGACAACACCGATGTAGCACAGTTGTGTGTATATGTCCGTTATTTTCATGGAAATGACTTTAAAGAAGAGGCCATCCACGATGATCTCCTGCTTCACAACAACGTGCGCTGGCTGAGTAATGGAAAAGCAAGCTGGTGACAGAACCAGAGGAGTCCATCCAGGATGATCTCCTGCTTCACAACAACGTGCGCTGGCTGAGTAAAGGAAAAGCTCTAGAGCCATTCTGTGAGCTTCATGACCAGGTTGTGGATTTAGTCAGAAAAATCTAAATGAGGGCAGCAGCTGACCTCCTTCGTATTCTGAGGAATTCCTCTCTAATGTTGTTTTTTTTGGCGACATTCTGTAACTTAAACGGGTTAAATCTGCAGTTACAAGGAAGAGGGAAAACAGTCGTGGACTTGAGGCCTTTACTAGGAAGCTTGAGTTGTTGGATTTGGACTTGTCCTCTGGAAGGCTACTGCACTTCAGCACACTGAAGAAACGACAGGCAGAGAGAGACCAGGCCGATTTGGAAGATTTCATCAAATAGCTGAGGGACAACTTCTCCACCAGATCTGATATCAGTGCGTTTGTTCGAGATTCTTTCACAGTCCGCCCAGGTGGGGAATTCTCCTCCCTTGCTAAGAAAACGATACCCTCGCTGGATTAGGCCGCAATTCAAACTGATCTGATTGAATTCCAACCATCGAGCCAAATCAGAGATGCACTCATGGAGTGCCGAGTCCTTGTGTGTGTTTTGGGTGGCAGCTCAGAGGAATACAGCACAATAAAGATACTTGCCTTTTAAGTGCTAACAATGTTTGGATCGACTCCTGCAACTCCTCCTTTTACTCTTTGAACGCAATCAAGACTCACGACAGGAAACGGCTTTCACATGAGTCAATCAAGACTCACGACAGGAACCAGCTTTCACATGAGTCAATCAAGACTCACGACAGGAACCGACTTTCACATTAGTCAATGGAGGACTGCCTGGGCATCAACATCACATCCCTCTCACCTGACATCCACAAGATCGTGTCCGAGGGGAAATGCAACTTTTCCCATTAAGTAAATAACTTAGTATTTAATAAATAGTCATATAGGCTACTAACATTATAGTAATTATTATTATTATTATTATAATTGTTATTATTGTTATTATTATTATTGTGATTATTAGTGCTTATCAATGGCTATTTTAGGTCTCATGATGACAGTATTTTCTGTTTGTTTTATCGTTACAGGAGCAGGTCATCCCAGACTCCTGGTACAGGGCTACAGACACTCAGGTTATCCCAGACTCCTGGTACAGGGCTACAGACACTCAGGTCATCCCAGACTCCTGGTACAGGGCTACAGACACTCAGGTTATCCCAGACTCCTGGTACAGGGCTACAGACACTCAGGTTATCCCAGACTCCTGGTACAGGGCTACAGACACTCAGGTTACTCTGGTCACTCCTGATACAGGGCTACAGACACTCAGGTTACCCCAGACTCCTGATACAGGGCTACAGACACTCAGGTTATCCCAGACTCCTGGTACAGGGCTACAGACACTCAGGTTACTATGGTCACTCTGATACAGGGCTACAGACACTCAGGTTACCCCAGACTCCTGGTACAGGGCTACAGACACTCAGGTTATCCCAGACTCCTGATACAGGGCTACAGACACTCAGGTTACTCAGGTTACTCTGATACAGGGCTACAGACACTCAGGTTACTATGGTCACTCTGGTACAGGGCTACAGACACTCAGGTTACTCTGGTCACTCTGATACAGGGCTACAGACACTCAGGTTACTCTGGTCACTCCTGGTACAGGGCTACAGACACTCAGGTTACTATGGTCACTCTGATACAGGGCTACAGACACTCAGGTTACTCTGGTCACTCTGGTACAGGGCTACAGACACTCAGGTTACTATGGTCACTCTGGTACAGGGCTACAGACACTCAGGTTACTCTGGTCACTCTGATACAGGGCTACAGACACTCAGGTTACTATGGTCATTCCTGGTACAGGGCTACAGACACTCAGGTTACTCTGGTCACTCTGATACAGGGCTACAGACACTCAGGTTACTCTGGTCACTCTGATACAGGGCTACAGACACTCAGGTTATCCCAGACTCCTGATACAGGGCTACAGACACTCAGGTTACTATGGTCACTCTGATACAGGGCTACAGACACTCAGGTTACTCTGGTCACTCCTGATACAGGGCTACAGACACTCAGGTTATCCCAGACTCCTGATACAGGGCTACAGACACTCAGGTTACTATGGTCACTCCTGATACAGGGCTACAGACACTCAGGTTACTATGGTCATTCTGATACAGGGCTACAGACACTCAGGTTACTCTGGTCACTCTGGTACAGGGCTACAGACACTCAGGTTACTCTGGTCACTCTGGTACAGGGCTACAGACACTCAGGTTACTCTGATACAGGGCTACAGACACTCAGGTTACTCTGGTCACTCTGATACAGGGCTACAGACACTCAGGTTACTCTGGTCACTCCTGATACAGGGCTACAGACACTCAGGTTACTCTGGTCACTCTGATACAGGGCTACAGACACTCAGGTTACTCTGGTCACTCTGATACAGGGCTACAGACACTCAGGTTACTCTGGTCACTCTGATACAGGGCTACAGACACTCAGGTTATCCCAGACTCCTGATACAGGGCTACAGACACTCAGGTTACTATGGTCACTCTGATACAGGGCTACAGACACTCAGGTTACTCTGGTCACTCTGATACAGGGCTACAGACACTCAGGTTACTATGGTCACTCTGATACAGGGCTACAGACACTCAGGTTACTCTGGTCACTCTGATACAGGGCTACAGACACTCAGGTTATCCCAGACTCCTGATACAGGGCTACAGACACTCAGACACAGACATCACCTGTTTTTCTTAAATTATTGTTTTATGTAGGATGCTGCCTTTTTGGCCATGATGCAGTTGTAAGTCGGCCTAATAAATAAATACAAATCCCTCTTCTATCAGGCCATTTTGTTTTCTTGTGAAAGATGCTGTTCAGCCACATAGCCTAGCACAGACAGTTATTTATATGGGCCTTCGCTCTGAAGACATTGACTCAAATTAAGCCCTCTTGTTGTTTGTAAAGTCAAATTAAAATGAAGATTATTGTTGAAATGAATTACTCGACTGGTGTAGTTTTTCTCCACCTGTTGATTGGCGCCACTTGCATAACAAGTCTATATTTTCAGCACCAGGCACTGTTCACCTCCTATTGATTACGCTGTGGTTGCAGCTTTACATTTCAACACCACTAAATGGCCTGCTTTATTAGTTGACTGTCTCCTGCATTCTCTCTCCATTTTTTTATTTAACTAGGCAAGTCAGTTAAGAACATTCTTGTTTTCAATGACGGCCTAGGAAATGTGGGTTAACTGCCTTATTCAGCGGCAGAACAACAGATTTGTACCTTTCGGTTACTAGTCCAATGCTCTAACCACTAGGCTATCCTGCCGCCCCTCATGAATGAAGTTAAAAATGTAACTTTTGCATAATGTAGTGAGGTCACATCCTTCTTGGGACATTGCTTTTGGGACTTTTTGCATCTCAGGTGCAAGATAAAACATTTTTAATTGATTTTTTGAATGAACAAAATATTAATTTATTTGGTGGGCTTTGTAGCGGCCAAATAATGTTGTTGGCGGGCCAGATTTGGCCCGCGGGCCGCCAGTTGGAGAACCCTGGGTTAGGCATTAGGGTTAGCATTGTGGTTAGGGTTTAAAAACAGATTTTATGACTTTGTGTCTGTGGCAGCTAGTCACCACTCTGCAGAGCTGCCTTTGGAACAAGATTCCTGATGAAAACGGCAAACCTGCACTTCACAATTCCAGACTCGGTAACAATGCAGAAACAGTCTATTTTCTGTGAGTTCATCAGCTCATTTTACCAGCATTGCGCCACGAGAAAAATAGCTTTCTAATTTGGCTTTCTATATATTTGTGATGCCGTTGATGCCCGTAGCCTGTCTATTTTCCCTCATTGACTCCCATGCATTATATTACCAGAGTAACACTCACAGCCTGTCTGTCTTCTCTCATTGACTCCCATGCATTCTATTACCAGAGTAACGCTCACAGCCTGTCTGTCTTCTCTCATTGACTCCCATGCATTCTATTACCATGCTTGTTCACACACGTATAAAAAAGGCTCCCCGTGTGGTTTGGGCTTTACCCATAGAGAATCAGTTCACTACCTAACTCTTTACCCATAGAGAATCAGTTCACTACCTAACTCTTTACCCATAGAGAATCCGTTCACTACCTAACTCTTTACCCATACAGAATCAGTTCACTACCTAACTCTTTACCCATAGAGAATCAGTTCACTACCTAACTCTTTACCCATAGTGAATCAGTTCACTACCTAACTCTTTACCCATAGAGAATCAGTTCACTACCTAACTCTTTACCCATAGAGAATCAGTTCACTACCTAACTCTTTGCCCATAGAGAATCAGTTCACTACCTAACTCTTTACCCATAGTGAATCAGTTCACTACCTAACTCTTTACCCATAGTGAATCAGTTCACTACCTAACTCTTTACCCATAGAGAATCAGTTCACTACCTAACTCTTTGCCCATAGAGAATCAGTTCACTACCTAACTCTTTGCCCATAGAGAATCAGCTGTTCCCAGTTCACTACCTAACTCTTTCCCTTGGCCCTAACCCTTAGATGTTTGTATATGTGAAAGGTGTAAGCAATATGGTGTAAGCTCCACCACTTTCCTGATTATACCTATCCAGACCCTTCAGAATAATCTAAAGGTTAAGTCAGGGCCAAGGAGGAGGGGAAGGGTGTTAATTTGGACCAGCAAATAATTTGTATGTGCCACCTAAGAGTTTCAATACCAATCATGTCTGTGTGTGTTCATTCAGGTTGAAGTTCACAGTGGAAGAGAAGCAGGGGTCCATTGTGACCATGGAGGAGGACACTGGCACTGCAGAGGGCCAGAAAGACAGAAACCAAATAACATGGAGGAGTACACTGGCACTGCAGAGGAACAGAAAGACAGAAACCAAATAACATGGAGGAGGACACTGGCACTGCAGAGGGCCAGAAAGACAGAAACCAAATAACATGGAGGGGGACACTGGCACTGCAGAGGGCCAGAAAGACAGAAACCAAATAACATGGAGGAGGACACTGGCACTGCAGAGGGCCAGAAAGACAGAAACCAAATGAGTGCAAAGGTACATGGACCTATCTTCCATTTGTCACTGTCCACAATGCTAGTCTGGGCTGCCATCTCTATAGTACAGCATGTTATCTTAGTTGTTTATTAATGTACCAGCAATGACAGTGAAAGTCAACCAAGTTATCAACAGCATGTATTGCTATGTCTGAGGCAACGACTAAAATACATTACCATTCTATCAGGTGGTAGAATACAATACATTACCATTCTATGAGGTGTAATAATACAATACATTACCATTCTATCAGGTGGTAGAATACAATACATTACCATTCTATCAGGTGGTAGAATATAATACATTACCATTCTATCAGGTGGTAGAATACAATACATTACCATTCTATCAGGTGGTAGAATACAATACATTACCATTCTATCAGGTGTAATAATACAATACATTACCATTCTATCAGGTGGTAGAATACAATACATTACCATTCTATCAGGTGGTAGAATATAATACATTACCATTCTATCAGGTGGTAGAATACAATACATTACCATTCTATGAGGTGTAATAATACAATACATTACCATTCTATCAGGTGGTAGAATACAATACATTACCATTCTATCAGGTGGTAGAATACAATACATTACCATTCTATCAGGTGTAATAATACAATACATTACCATTCTATCAGGTGGTAGAATATAATACATTACCATTCTATCAGGTGGTAGAATACAATACATTACCATTCTATCAGGTGTAATAATACAATACATTACCATTCTATCAGGTGGTAGAATACAATACATTACCATTCTATCAGGTGGTAGAATACAATACATTACCATTCTATCAGGTGGTAGAATACAATACATTACCATTCTATCAGGTGGTAGAATATAATACATTACCATTCTATCAGGTGGTAGAATACAATACATTACCATTCTATCAGGTGTAATAATACAATACATTACCATTCTATCAGGTGGTAGAATACAATACATATAAAGAGGGAGAATGGTCAACATGCAGGTTTGGATCCCTGCTAAGGTTATCTGACATATAAAGAGGGAGAATGGTCAACATGCAGGTTTGGATCCCTGCTAAGGTTATCTGACATATAAAGAGGGAGAATGGTCAACATGCAGGTTTGGATCCCTGCTAAGGTTATCTGACATATAAAGAGGGAGAATGGTCAACATGCAGGTTTGGATCCCTGCTAAGGTTATGTTGCGTGACATTGATACTTCCTTTGTTGGAAAGGTATCAGATTTGTATTATTACTTTCTGATAGTCTTCATCAATTATTGTAGCTGCACCTGTCTCATAGTCTTCATCAATTATTGTATCTGCATCCTTCTCATAGTCTTCATCAATTATTGTAGCTGCATCTGTCTCATAGTCTTCATCAATTATTGTAGCTGCATCTGTCTCATAGTCTTCATCAATTATTGTAGCTGCATCCTTCTCATAGTCTTCATCAATTATTGTAGCTGCATCTGTCTCATAGTCTTCATCAATTATTGTAGCTGCATCCTTCTCATAGTCTTCATCAATTATTGCAGCTGCATCTGTCTCATAGTCTTCATCAATTATTGTAGCTGCACCTGTCTGATAGTCTTCATCAATTATTGTAGCGGCATCTGTCTGATAGTCTTCATCAATTATTGTAGTTGCACCTGTCTCATAGTCTTCATCAATTATTGTAGCTGCACCTGTCTGATAGTCTTCAATTATTGTAGCTGCATCTGTCTCATAGTCTTCATCAATTATTGTAGCTGCACCTGTCGGATAGTCTTCAATTATTGTAGCTGCATCTGTCTCATAGTCTTCATCAATTATTGTAGCTGCACCTGTCTCATAGTCTTCATCAATTATTGTAGCTGCATCTGTCTCATAGTCTTCATCAATTATTGCAGCTGCACCTGTCTGATAGTCTTCATCAATTATTGGAGCTGCATCTGTCTGATAGTCTTCATCAATTATTGTAGCTGCATCTGTCTGATAGTCTTCATCAATTATTGTAGCTGCACCTGTCTGATAGTCTTCATCAATTATTGTAGCTGCACCTGTCTGATAGTCTTCATCAATTATTGTATCTGCATCCTTCTCATAGTCTTCATCAATTATTGTAGCTGCATCTGTCTCATAGTCTTCATCAATTATTGTAGCTGCATCTGTCTCATAGTCTTCATCAATTATTGTAGCTGCACCTGTCTGATAGTCTTCATCAATTATTGTAGCGGCATCTGTCTGATAGTCTTCATCAATTATTGTAGTTGCACCTGTCTCATAGTCTTCATCAATTATTGTAGCTGCACCTGTCTGATAGTCTTCAATTATTGTAGCTGCATCTGTCTCATAGTCTTCATCAATTATTGTAGCTGCACCTGTCTGATAGTCTTCAATTATTGTAGCTGCATCTGTCTCATAGTCTTCATCAATTATTGTAGCTGCACCTGTCTCATAGTCTTCATCAATTATTGTAGCTGCATCTGTCTCATAGTCTTCATCAATTATTGCAGCTGCACCTGTCTGATAGTCTTCATCAATTATTGGAGCTGCATCTGTCTGATAGTCTTCATCAATTATTGTAGCTGCATCTGTCTGATAGTCTTCATCAATTATTGTAGCTGCACCTGTCTGATAGTCTTCATCAATTGTTGTAGCTGCATCTGTCATTCATTTGAATCACTTTGACGTTTGCATTTGCAATATCTGTGTTTTCTGAAATCATCATTGACTGGGAACTACAAATATGGCCACATTTTGTAGTTTATTTTTCGAACCCTAATTGGATTCTTATCAAATATATTTGCCAATATCATAATAATATGCCTGTAAATTGATATGTACCCCATAGCCACCAGGGGGATGGGATTGCACAAATATGTCTGATTCACCCCAAATATATTTTGTGCCAAGCCACAAGTCTGAGCTCCCAAAAACAAAACAAATAATTTTGGGGATTCCATGACCAGAAAAGGCTTGTTAAAATATAAGGTTTTCTAGGGGTGTATAGAGCTTCATGGCAGAAAACAAGTGTATGTATGTAAATGTTTATAAAAACTGTTTTATATTGATTTTGGAGCCTTGAGGACCTGGGAAATATACAACTAAAACATTCTACACCCTTTATATGGCCATTCAACCTCCTATATCCATTATCCTCATAATGTCCATAACCTCACCTCTATTACCATGGTGTTCAGCACAGCATATTTCTGATAACAAGACAGTTATGTACTGAATTCTCACTGTCTATCCAAATAGAGCATGAGTCGGCCTAGTCCTATTCAGCCTGTTCCCGCTCCTCGCACTAGCCCTAGGGTGCGTGTCTTCAGCCTGGTACCACCTCTACCAGCCCCACGCACCAGGCCTCCAGTGCGTCGGCCCAGCCTCAAGAGCCCGGCACCAGTGTGCAGTCCAGAGTATCCGGCACCAGTGTGCAGTCCAGAGTATCCGGCACCAGTGTGCAGTCCAGAGTATCCGGCACCAGTGTGCAGTCCAGAGTATCCGGCAACAGTGTGCAGTCCAGAGTATCCGGCAACAGTGTCTAGTCCGGAACCGAGGGAGACTGCCTGCGACCCGGAACCAGAGGGGTCTGCCTGTGACCCGGAACCGAGGGAGCCTGCCTGCAACCCGGAACCGAGGGGGTCTGCTTGTGACCCGGAACCGGGTGAGTCTGCCTGCGACCCGGAACTGAAATTGACTAACTGTGTTGTAAATGAGTCTGCCTACAGTGTGGAAATGAGGGAACCTGCCCACGAGCCACAACAAATTGAGTCTGTCTACGACCAGGACCCCAATGAGTCTGCCTACAACCTGGAGGGCAGGAGGCCGGAACCAGAGCCACCTCCAGGATAGGTGGGTTGGGGAGGGAGGGTGTAGCACAGTGCTGTCGTTGACGGCAGCCACCCTCCCTTCCCTCCCTTTTTTTGTTTAGGGGGTATTATTTTTTGTTGTGGTATTGGGGATTTTTGTGTTTTCTTTTAAGGTGCATTCCGGGGTCTGCACCTTTAGGGGGGGGTACTGTCACGTCCTGACCAGTAGAGGGAGTAGTGGTGTAGTATTTTGGTCAGGACGTGGCAGAAGAAGTCTGTATGTGTTGTCTAGTATGTCTGTTTCTGTGTTAGTCTTGTGACTCCTGATCAGGAACAGCTGGGGATCGTTGTTCCTGATTGTTAGTCATATATTTAGGAGTATGTTTGTCACTTGGGTTTGTGGGTGGTTGTGCTAACACCGCTAGTCTTTTGTTTGTATGTAGCCTGTTAGCCTGTAGTTAGTAGTTATTGTTTTTCCTGTGGATGCTTTGCTCGTATATATTAAAAAGATGAGTATCCACATTCCGTCTGCAGTTTGGTCCATTCAACACGACAACAACCGTTACTAATATGCTGCTGTAAATAGGCATACTAGGTTATTGTCCTACCATCAGCCAGTAAGCTTCAACAGGACACATGTCCTACCATCAGCCAGTAAGCTTCAACAGGACACATGTCCTACCATCAGCCAGTAAGCTTCAACAGGACACATGTCCTACCATCAGCCAGTAAGGTTCAACAGGACACATGTCCTACCATCAGCCAGTTAGCTTCAACAGGACACATGTCCTACCATCAGCCAGTTTACTTCAACAGGACACATGTCCTACCATCAGCCAGTAAGCTTCAACAGGACACATGTCCTACCATCAGCCAGTAAGCTTCAACAGGACACATGTCCTACCATCAGCCAGTTAGCTTCAACAGGACACATGTCCTACCATCAGCCAGTTAGCTTCAAACGGCACATGTCCTACCATCAGCCAGTTAGCTTCAACAGGACACATGTCCTACCATTTGAAATGATGGTGTGAGGAACACTTCCCTGCTGAAATATATGGGTTGGTCAACAGTACATTCCACTCTGTATCAGATTTTCATTGATACACCGTTAACTGATTTAAAGTTAAACATAAAATCGAGTGATAGGCTCCTGTTAGATAGTGATAGGCTCCTGTTAGATAGTGATAGGCTACTGTTAGATAGTGATAGGCTCCTGTTAGATAGTGATAGGTTACTGTTAGATAGTGATAGGCTCCTGTTAGATAGTGATAGGCTACTGTTAGATAGTGATAGGCTCCTGTTAGATAGTGATAGGCTCCTGTTAGATAGTGATAGGCTACTGTTAGATAGTGATAGGCTACTGTTAGATAGTGATAGGCCACTGTTAGATAGTGATAGGCTCCTGTTAGATAGTGATAGGCTCCTGTTAGATAGTGATAGGCTACTGTTAGATAGTGATAGGCTCCTGTTAGATAGTGATAGGCTCCTGTTAGATAGTGATAGGCTACTGTTAGATAGTGATAGGCTACTGTTAGGCTCCTGTTAGATAGTGATAGGCTCCTGTTAGATAGTGATAGGTTACTGTTAGATAGTGACAGGCTCCTGTTAGATAGTGATAGGCTA
Source organism: Salmo salar (assembly GCF_965601325.2). Lineage (NCBI taxonomy): Eukaryota > Metazoa > Chordata > Actinopteri > Salmoniformes > Salmonidae > Salmo > Salmo salar. Next base: position 907,435 of record NW_027675466.1, read on the forward strand.
CTGTTAGATAGTGATAGGCTCCTGTTAGATAGTGATAGGCTCCTGTTAGATAGTGATAGGCTACTGTTAGATAGTGATAGGCCACTGTTAGATAGTGATAGGCTCCTGTTAGATAGTGATAGGCTACTGTTAGATAGTGATAGGCTCCTGTTAGATAGTGATAGGCTCCTGTTAGATAGTGATAGGCTACTGTTAGATAGTGATAGGCTACTGTTAGATAGTGATAGGCCACTGTTAGATAGTGATAGGCTCCTGTTAGATAGTGATAGGCTCCTGTTAGATAGTGATAGGCTACTGTTAGATAGTGATAGGCTCCTGTTAGATAGTGATAGGCTCCTGTTAGATAGTGATAGGCTACTGTTAGATAGTGATAGGCTACTGTTAGGCTCCTGTTAGATAGTGATAGGCTACTGTTAGATAGTGATAGGCTACTGTTAGATAGTGATAGGCTCCTGTTAGATAGTGATAGGCTCCTGTTAGATAGTGATAGGCTACTGTTAGATAGTGATAGGCTACTGTTAGGCTCCTGTTAGATAGTGATAGGCTACTGTTAGATAGTGATAGGCTACTGTTAGATAGTGATAGGCTACTGTTAGATAGTGATAGGCTCCTGTTAGATAGTGATAGGCTCCTGTTAGATAGTGATAGGTTACTGTTAGATAGTGATAGGCTCCTGTTAGATAGTGATAGGCTACTGTTAGATAGTGATAGGCTCCTGTTAGATAGTGATAGGCTCCTGTTAGATAGTGATAGGCTACTGTTAGATAGTGATAGGCTACTGTTAGATAGTGATAGGCTCCTGTTAGATAGTGATAGGCTACTGTTAGATAGTGATAGGCTCCTGTTAGATAGTGATAGGCTACTGTTAGATAGTGATAGGCTCCTGTTAGATAGTGATAGGCTCCTGTTAGATAGTGATAGGCTACTGTTAGATAGTGATAGGCTACTGTTAGATAGTGATAGGCTCCTGTTAGATAGTGATAGGCTCCTGTTAGATAGTGATAGGCCACTGTTAGATAGTGATAGGCCACTGTTAGATAGTGATAGGCTCCTGTTAGATAGTGATAGGCTCCTGTTAGATAGTGATAGGCTACTGTTAGATAGTGATAGGCTCCTGTTAGATAGTGATAGGCTCCTGTTAGATAGTGATAGGCTACTGTTAGATAGTGATAGGCTACTGTTAGGCTCCTGTTAGATAGTGATAGGCTCCTGTTAGATAGTGATAGGCCACTGTTAGATAGTGATAGGCTACTGTTAGATAGTGATAGGCTCCTGTTAGATAGTGATAGGCTACTGTTAGATAGTGATAGGCTACTGTTAGGCTCCTGTTAGATAGTGATAGGCTACTGTTAGATAGTGATAGGCTACTGTTAGATAGTGATAGGCTACTGTTAGATAGTGATAGGCTCCTGTTAGATAGTGATAGGCTCCTGTTAGATAGTGATAGGCTCCTGTTAGATAGTGATAGGCTCCTGTTAGATAGTGATAGGCTACTGTTAGATAGTAATAGGCTACTGTTAGGCTCCTGTTAGATAGTGATAGGCTACTGTTAGATAGTGATAGGCTACTGTTAGATAGTGATAGGCTACTGTTAAATAGTGATAGGCTACTGTTAGATAGTGACAGGCTCCTGTTAGATAGCGATAGGCTCCTGTTAGATAGCGATAGGCTCCTGTTAGATAGCGATAGGCTCCTGTTAGATAGCGATAGGCTCCTGTTAGATAGTGAGTGGCTGCTGTTAGATAGCGATAGGCTGCTGTTAGATAGCGATAGGCTACTGTTAGATAGCGATAGGCTACTGTTAGATAGCGATAGGCTACTGTTAGATAGCGATAGGCTCCTGTTAGATAGCGATAGGCTACTGTTAGATAGCGATAGGCTACTGTTAGATAGCGATAGGCTACTGTTAGATAGCGATAGGCTACTGTTAGATAGCGATAGGCTACTGTTAGATAGCGATAGGCTACTGTTAGATAGCGATAGGCTACTGTTAGATAGCGATAGGCTCCTGTTAGATAGCGATAGGCTACTGTTAGATAGCGATAGGCTCCTGTTAGATAGCGATAGGCCACTGTTAGATAGCGATAGGCCACTGTTAGATAGCGATAGGCCACTGTTAGATAGCGATAGGCTACTGTTAGATAGCGATAGGCTACTGTTAGATAGCGATAGGCTACTGTTAGATAGCGATAGGCTACTGTTAGATAGTGATAGGCTACTGTTAGATAGTGATAGGCTCCTGTTAGATAGTGATAGGCCACTGTTAGATAGCGATAGGCCACTGTTAGATATCGATAGGCTACTGTTAGATAGCGATAGGCTCCTGTTAGATAGGCTCCTGTTAGATAGTGATAGGCTACTGTTAGATAGTGATAGGCTCCTGTTAGATAGTGATAGGCTCCTGTTAGATAGTGATAGGCTACTGTTAGATAGTGATAGGCTCCTGTTAGATAGCGATAGGCTCCTGTTAGATAGTGATAGGCTCCTGTTAGATAGCGATAGGCTACCCTTAGATAGCGATAGGCTACCCTTAGATAGCGATAGGCTACCCTTAGATAGCGATAGGCTACCCTTAGATAGCGATAGGCTACCCTTAGATAGCGATAGGCTACCCTTAGATAGCGATAGGCTACCCTTAGATAGCGAAAGGCTCCTGATAGGCCACTGTTAGATAGTGATAGGCTACTGTTAGATAGTGATAGGCCACTGTTAGATAGTGATAGGCTACTGTTAGATAGTGATAGGCTACTGTTAGATAGCGATAGGCTACTGTTAGATAGCGATAGGCTACTGTTAGATAGCGATAGGCTACTGTCAGATAGTGATAGGCTACTGTTAGATAGTGATAGGCTACTGTTAGATAGTGATAGGCTACTGTTAGATAGTGATAGGCTACTGTTAGATAGTGATAGGCTACTGTTAGATAGTGATAGGCCACTGTTAGATAGTGATAGGCTCCTGTTAGATAGTGATAGGCTCCTGTTAGATAGTGATAGGCTACTGTTAGATAGTGATAGGCTACTGTTAGATAGTGATAGGCTCCTGTTAGATAGTGATAGGCTCCTGTTAGATAGTGATAGGCTACTGTTAGATAGTGATAGGCTACTGTTAGGCTCCTGTTAGATAGTGATAGGCTACTGTTAGATAGTGATAGGCTACTGTTAGATAGTGATAGGCTACTGTTAGATAGTGATAGGCTCCTGTTAGATAGTGATAGGCTACTGTTATATAGTGATAGGCTACTGTTAGATAGTGATAGGCTACTGTTAGATAGTGATAGGCTACTGTTAGATAGTGATAGGCTACTGTTAGATAGTGATAGGCTACTGTTAGATAGTGATAGGCCACTGTTAGATAGTGATAGGCTCCTGTTAGATAGTGATAGGCTACTGTTAGATAGTGATAGGCTCCTGTTAGATAGTGATAGGCCACTGTTAGATAGTGATACGCTCCTGTTAGATAGTGATAGGCTCCTGTTAGATAGTGATAGGCTCCTGTGAGATAGTGATAGGCTCCTGTTAGATAGTGATAGGCTCCTGTTAGATAGCGATAGGCTACTGTTAGATAGTGATAGGCTACTGTTAGATAGTGATAGGCTACTGTTAGATAGTGATAGGCTCCTGTTAGATAGTGATAGGCTACTGTTAGATAGTGATAGGCTCCTGTTAGATAGTGATAGGCTACTGTTAGATAGTGATAGGCTCCTGTTAGATAGTGATAGGCTCCTTTTAGATAGCGATAGGCTACTGTTAGATAGTGATAGGCTACTGTTAGATAGTGATAGGCTACTGTTAGATAGTGATAGGCTCCTGTTAGATAGTGATAGGCCACTGTTAGATAGTGATAGGCTACTGTTAGATAGTGATAGGCTACTGTTAGATAGTGATAGGCTCCTGTTAGATAGTGATAGGCTCCTGTTAGATAGTGATAGGCTACTGTTAGATAGTGATAGGCTACTGTTAGATAGTGATAGGCTACTGTTAGATAGTGATAGGCTACTGTTAGATAGTGATAGGCTCCTGTTATATAGTGATAGGCTCCTGTTAGATAGTGATAGGCTACTGTTAGATAGCGATAGGCTACTGTTAGATAGTGATAGGCTACTGTTAGATAGTGATAGGTTACTGTTAGATAGTGATAGGCTACTGTTAGATAGTGATAGGCTCCTGTTAGATAGTGATAGGTTACTGTTAGATAGTGATAGGCCACTGTTAGATAGTGATAGTCTACTGTTAGATAGTGATAGGCCACTGTTAGATAGTGATAGGCTACTGTTAGATAGTGATAGGCTACTGTTAGATAGTGATAGGCTACTGTTAGATAGCGATAGGCTCCTGTTAGATAGCGATAGGCTACTGTTAGATAGCGATAGGCCACTGTTAGATAGTGATAGGCTACTGTTGGATAGTGATAGGCTACTGTTAGATAGTGATAGGCTCCTGTTAGGTAGCGATAGGCTCCTGTTAGATAGTGATAGGCTACTGTTAGATAGCGATAGGCTCCTGTTAGATAGTGATAGGCTCCTGTTAGATAGTGATAGGCTACTGTTAGATAGCGATAGGCTCCTGTTAGATAGTGATAGGCCACTGTTAGATAGTGATAGGCTACTGTTAGATAGTGATAGGCTACTATTAGATAGCGATAGGCTCCTGTTAGGTATCGATAGGCTCCTGTTAGATAGTGATAGGCTACTGTTAGATAGTGATAGGCTACTGTTAGATAGTGATAGGTTACTGTTAGATAGTGATAGGTTACTGTTAGATAGCGATAGGCTGCTGTTAGATAGTGATAGGCTACTATTAGATAGCGATAGGCTCCTGTTAGATAGTGATAGGCTACTGTTAGATAGTGATAGGTTACTGTTAGATAGTGATAGGCTCCTGTTAGATAGCGATATGCTACTGTTAGATTTGGCAAGTGACATTTTAGAAAGATGATGTTGAACATACAATGTTGCAAGGAGCAGCAACGGCCTGCTGCACCAACACATATTTATTACATCACAATCATACATTCATACTAGGGAAGGGATGGAAAGACACTCAGAGCTGTTAGTGCTGAATGCATTTATTTATTAACACCTTTATCTATCTGTTTTAGCAGTCCCATTGAGAACAAGGACTCCATTACAACTCACAATTACACAACAATCTGAATCACATACTGAATAATACATGGAGATGTTAAGGGGCTCAATGAAGGTTGAAGAGGAACTTTGGGGATGGACAGTTACTGAGTGAGACAAGGGGAAGTGCAGAAAGATCATATTCTGTTCAAACATGTTATTGGTGAAAATTCATATTTCTAAGTAAGGAGGCAAAGGGTAGCATATGGTTTCAGTTCCTGATAAGGCAGGCCAGTTGCTATGGTACCAGGACAATGAGGGATGTGGAACTCAACTCCAGATGAGGTCAGCAGTTGAAGAGAGAAGACACTGCTGGGAGGGGGGCCATATGGGCCCACCCTGAAACACTTCTGACTACAGTCCTATCCCATACAGACACTGCTGGGAGGGGGGCCAAAGGGGCCCACCCTGAAAACCTTCTGACTACAGTCCTATCCCATACAGAGTCTGCTGGGAGGGGGTCCATAGGGGCCCACCCTGAAAACCATCAGACTCAGGCCTCAGCAACCCACTCCTGAACCTAACATACCTTCAGGTCACTGCTGGACCTCAACAACCCACTCCTGAACCTAACATACCTTCAGGCCACTGCTGAACCTCACCAACCCACTCCTGAACCTAACATACCTTCAGGCTACTCCTGAACCTAACATACCTTCAGACCACTGCTGGACCTCACCAACCCACTCCTGAACCTAACATACCTTCAGGCCACTCCTGAACCTAACATACCTTCAGACCACTGCTGGACCTCACCAACCCACTCCTGAACCTAACATACCTTCAGGCCACTCCTGAATCTAACATACCTTCAGGCCACTGCTGAACCTCAACAACCCACTCCTGAACCTAACATACCTTCAGGCCACTCCTGAACCTAACATACCTTCAGACCACTGCTGGACCTCAGCAACCCACTCCTGAACCTAACATACCTTCAGGCCACTGCTGGACCTCAACATCCCACTCCTGAACCTAACATACCTTCAGACCACTGCTGGACCTCAACATCCCACTCCTGAACCTAACATACCTTCAGGCCACTGCTGGACCTCAACATCCCACTCCTGAACCTAACATACCTTCAGACCACTGCTGGACCTCAACATCCCACTCCTGAACCTAACATACCTTCAGGCCACTGCTGGACCTCAACATCCCACTCCTGAACCTAGCATACCTTCAGGCCACTCCTGAACCTAACATACCTTCAGGCCACTCCTGAACCTAACATACCTTCAGACCACTGCTGGACCACAGCAACCCACTCCTGAACCTAACATACCTTCAGGCCACTCCTGAACCTAACATACCTTCAGGCCACTGCTGGACCTCAACATCCCACTCCTGAACCTAACATACCTTCAGGCCACTGCTGGACCTCAACATCCCACTCCTGAACCTAACATACCTTCAGGCCACTGCTGGACCTCAACATCCCACTCCTGAACCTAGCATACCTTCAGGCCACTCCTGAACCTAACATACCTTCAGGCCACTCCTGAACCTAACATACCTTCAGACCACTGCTGGACCACAGCAACCCACTCCTGAACCTAACATACCTTCAGGCCACTGCTGAACCTCAACATCCCACTCCTGAACCTAGCATACCTTCAGGCCACTCCTGAACCTAGCATACCTTCAGGCCACTGCTGAACCTCAGAAATGTGGGACTCCTCAGTGTCCCTGTGTCACACACTGTGTCACACACACACACACACACACACACACACACACACACACACACACACACACACACACACACACACACACACACACACACACACACACACAGGTCACACACACACACACACACACACACACACACACACACACAGGACACACACAGTGGACACACACACACCCACTGGACACACACACACACACACACACACACACACACACACACACACACACACACACACACACACACACACACACACACACACTGGACACACACACACAATGGACACACATACACACTGGACAGACACACACACGCACATTCTGGACAGACACACAAACACACACACACACACTGGACAGAAAAACACACACAAACTCGACACACACACTGGACAAACACACACACACACACACACACACACACACACACACACACACACACACACACACACACACACACACACACACACACACACACACACACACACACACACACACAGGACACACACAGTGGACACACACACACCCACTGGACACACACACACACACACACACACACACACACACACACACACACACACACACACACTGGACACACACACACAATGGACACACATACACACTGGACAGACACACACACGCACATTCTGGACAGACACACAAACACACACACACACACTGGACAGAAAAACACACACAAACTCGACACACACACTGGACAAACACACACACACACACACACACACACACACACACACACACACACACACACACACACACACACGGACAGGCACACAAACTGGACACACACACACACCCACCCTGAAAACCATCTGACTACAGTCCTATCCAACACAGACACACCACCCATCAGGGTTCTAGACTTAATACCAGTGAGAGGAACCTATTGTGTTTCTGCCTAACAACAGAGAAGGTGTGTTTATCTTAGATATGCAAGGTTAAATAAACTCCTAGTCAGAAGGTATACATACATGCTTGTGGGTTGAATAAACTTGGTTTGAGCTTTTTCTGGTTGTCCGTTTCAGTTTCTGCTCTATTTGTTCAGAACCTAACATACCTTCAGGCCCCTGCTGGACCTCAGAAATGTGGGACTCCTCACACACAGACCACATGCACACACAGGGCACACACACTCACTGGGCACACACACACACACACACACACACACACACAGGACACACACACAGGACACACACACTCACTGGGCACACACACACACACTGGACACACACACAGGACACACAGACAGGACACACACAGTGGGCACACACACATACCGACACACACACACACACACACATACACACTGGACACACAAACAGGGCACAGACACACACGCACACACGCACACACACACACACACACACACACACACACACACACACACACACACACACACACACACACAGGGCACACATGCACACTGGACAGACACACACACACTCACTGGACAGAAAAACACACACACACACACACACACACACTGACACACACACATTCTTGACAAACACACACACACACACACACCGGACAAACAGGGCACACACGCACACACTGGAAACACACACACACACACACACTGACACACACATTCTTGACACACACACACACACACCGGACAAACAGGACACACACACACACACACACACACACACACACACACACACACACACACACACACTGGTCACACACACAGGACACACACACACACACACACACACACACACACACACACACACTGGACAGACACACACACACACACACACTGGACAGAAAAACACACACAAACTCGACACACACACTGGACAAACACACACACACACACACACACACACACACACACACACACACACACACACACACACACACACACACACACACACACGGACAGGCACACACACTGGACACACACACTGGACACACAAACTGGACACACACACACACACACACACACAGGACGCACACTCTCACACACACACACACACACACTGGACCCACATACACTGGACCCACAAACACACACTGGACCCACACACACACACACACACACACACACACACACACACACACACACACACACACACACACACACACACACACACACACACACACATACTGGACACACACACACACTGGACCCACACACACACACACACACACACACACACCAACACACTGGACACACACACACACACACTGGACCAACACACACATGACACACACACACCAGTTTGGACCAGCTTATTCCTGTAAATACACTGAATTAAAATATAAAGGCAACATGTAAAGTGTTGGTCCCATGTTTCATGAGCTGAAATAAAAGATCCCAGAAATGTTCCATACACACAAAAGCTTATTTCTGTCAAATGTTGTGCACAAATTTCTTTACATCCCTGTTAGTGAGCATTTCTCCTTTGCCAAGATAATCCACCACCTGACAGGCTGTGGCATATCAACAATCTGATTAAACAGCGTGATCATTACACAGGTGCACCTTGTGCTGAGGGCAATAAAAGGCCACTCTAAAATGTGCAGTTTTTTCACATAACACAATACCAGAGATGTCTCTGTTTTGAGGGAGTGTGCAGTTGGCATGTTGACTGCAGGAATGTCCAACAGAGATGTTGCTAGAAAATTGAAAGCTAATTTCTCTAAATCACCTTGAACGTTGGTTTATAGAATTTGGCAGTACGTCCAACCGGCCTAAAAAAAGCAGACCACATGTACGGCATCATGTGGGCGAGCGGTTTGCTGATGTCAACTTTGTGAACAGAGTGCCCTATGGTGGTGGTGAGGTTATGGAATGGGCATAAGCTTCGGACAACAAAAAACAAGTGCATTTAATCGAGGGCAATTTGAATGCACAGAGATACCGTGATGAGATCCCATTGTCGTGCCATTCATCCACACCAATCACCTCATGTTTAAGTATGATAATGCACGGGCCCGATGTCGCTGAACACAATTCCTGGAATCTGAAAAAAAACAGTTCTTCCATGGCCTGAGTACTCACCAGACATGTCACCCATTGAGCATGTTTGGGATGCTCTGGATCGACGAGTACGACAGCGTGTTCCAATTCCCACCAATATCAAGCAACTTCTCACAGCTATTGAAGAGGAGTGGGACAACATTCCACAGGCCACAATCAACAGCCTGATCCTCTCTATGCGAAGGAGATGTGTCTTGCCATGATCAGAATGTGTCTCTGTCTATTTCCAGCCCTGCCATTTCTACCTGTCCTGATCTAGTGTTTGACCCCTGACCTCCTCACACCGTCTCACTGTCCATGTCTGCTTTTAGCGCCCACCTCTACTTCACTGTGTTATAATGGACAGAGGTGACATAACAAGCATATCAAACATACTGACCTTTCTGACCCTATCCCACCTCTACTTCACTGTGTTATACAGACTAGAATGTGGGCTACGGAGTGAAGCTACACAGAAGAGACTGTTGACTGAAAGTTATTCGTTTTTTGGGCACATCATTTGTCTCCATGGCAACATGGGCAATACTGGTTAAAGCTGAATAGTTTAAGGAACTGAGATCATTCATTGTCTTCACCTTCTACTAACCAGAGTTTCTGTCACATGGGATGACGCTGGAGAGACAAAAGCAGGTACGGGGAGTCAAACACTTAATATGGAACGAGACAGGAACAGCGTCAGAAAACGAGCAACAGACAAAAACAATGAATACAGCAGCGGGGAACAGAGCAGGGAACTGACAAATACAGGGGAGGAAATAAACAGGTGATGAGGGAGTCCAGGTGAGTCCAATAACGCTGATGTGCGTGACGAGGGAAAGCAGGCGTGCGTAATGGATGATAGGAGTGATGCACGCGCCGGGGGGGGGGGGAGCTGGAGGAGACGTGACAGTTTCAGTAAACCAGCTGATAAACCACAGAACACAGCTTTGTAAGAACACTATAAGAAGGAGAAAACATGTATGCAGTCATATTCACTGTTATCTTTCTACCTTCCCCCATGTCTCATATTCACTGTTATCTTTCTACCTTCCCCCATGTCTCATATTCACTGTTATCTTTCTACCTTCCCCCATGTCTCATATTCACTGTTATCTTTCTACCTTCCCCCATGTCTCATATTCACTGTTATCTTTCTACCTTCCCCCATGTCTCATATTCACTGTTATCTTTCTACCTTCCCCCATGTCTCATATTCACTGTTATCTTTCTACCTTCCCCCATGTCTCATATTCACTGTTATCTTTCTACCTTCCTCCATGTCTCATATTCACTGTTATCTTTCTACCTTCCTCCATGTCTCAAATTCACTGTTATCTTTCTACCTTCCCCCATGTCTCATATTCACTGTTATCTTTCTACCTTCCCCCATGTCTCATATTCACTGTTATCTTTCTACCTTCCCCCATGTCTCATATTCACTGTTATCTTTCTACCTTCCTCCATGTCTCATATTCACTGTTATCTTTCTACCTTCCTCCATGTCTCATATTCACTGTTATCTTTCTACCTTCCCCCATGTCTCATATTCACTGTTATCTTTCTACCTTCCCCCATGTCTCATATTCACTGTTATCTTTCTACCTTCCTCCATGTCTCACTGTTATCTTTCTACCTTCCCCCATGTCTCATATTCACTGTTATCTTTCTACCATCCCCCATGTCTCATATTCACTGTTATCTTTCTACCTTCCTCCATGTCTCATATTCACTGTTATCTTTCTACCTTCCCCCATGTCTCATATTCACTGTTATCTTTCTACCTTCCCCCATGTCTCATATTCACTGTTATCTTTCTACCTTCCCCCATGTCTCATATTCACTGTTATCTTTCTACCTTCCTCCATGTCTCACTGTTATCTTTCTACCTTCCTCCATGTCTCATATTCACTGTTATCTTTCTACCTTCCTCCATGTCTCATATTCACTGTTATCTTTCTACCTTCCTCCATGTCTCATATTCACTGTTATCTTTCTACCTTCCTCCATGTCTCATATTCACTGTTATCTTTCTACCTTCCCCCATGTCTCATATTCACTGTTATCTTTCTACCTTCCTCCATGTCTCACTGTTATCTTTCTACCTTCCTCCATGTCTCACTGTTATCTTTCTACCTTCCTCCATGTCTCATATTCACTGTTATCTTTCTACCTTCCCCCATGTCTCATATTCACTGTTATCTTTCTACCTTCCTCCATGTCTCATATTCACTGTTATCTTTCTACCTTCCTCCATGTCTCACTGTTATCTTTCCACCTTCCCCCATGTCTCATATTCACTGTTATCTTTCTACCTTCCTCCATGTCTCATATTCACTGTTATCTTTCTACCTTCCTCCATGTCTCACTGTTATCTTTCTACCTTCCCCCATGTCTCATATTCACTGTTATCTTTCTACCTTCCTCCATGTCTCATATTCACTGTTATCTTTCTACCTTCCTCCATGTCTCATATTCACTGTTATCTTTCTACCTTCCCCCATGTCTCATATTCACTGTTATCTTTCTACCTTCCCCCATGTCTCATATTCACTGTTATCTTTCTACCTTCCTCCATGTCTCATATTCACTGTTATCTTTCTACCTTCCTCCATGTCTCATATTCACTGTTATCTTTCTACCTTCCTCCATGTCTCATATTCACTGTTATCTTTCTACCTTCCTCCATGTCTCATATTCACTGTTATCTTTCTACCTTCCCCCATGTCTCATATTCACTGTTATCTTTCTACCTTCCCCCATGTCCCATATTCACTGTTATCTTTCTACCTTCCCCCATGTCTCATATTCACTGTTATCTTTCCACCTTCCTCCATGTCTCATATTCACTGTTATCTTTCTACCTTCCCCCATGTCTCATATTCACTGTTATCTTTCTACCTTCCCCCATGTCTCATATTCACTGTTATCTTTCTACCTTCCTCCATGTCTCATATTCACTGTTATCTTTCTACCTTCCTCCATGTCTCATATTCACTGTTATCTTTCTACCTTCCCCCATGTCTCATATTCACTGTTATCTTTCTACCTTCCTCCATGTCTCACTGTTATCTTTCTACCTTCCCCCATGTCTCATATTCACTGTTATCTTTCTACCTTCCCCCATGTCTCATATTCACTGTTATCTTTCTACCTTCCTCCATGTCTCATATTCACTGTTATCTTTCTACCTTCCCCCATGTCTCATATTCACTGTTATCTTTCTACCTTCCCCCATGTCTCATATTCACTGTTATCTTTCTACCTTCCTCCATGTCTCATATTCACTGTTATCTTTCTACCTTCCTCCATGTCTCATATTCACTGTTATCTTTCTACCTTCCCCCATGTCTCATATTCACTGTTATCTTTCTACCTTCCCCCATGTCTCATATTCACTGTTATCTTTCTACCTTCCTCCATGTCTCACTGTTATCTTTCTACCTTCCCCCATGTCTCATATTCACTGTTATCTTTCTACCATCCCCCATGTCTCATATTCACTGTTATCTTTCTACCTTCCTCCATGTCTCATATTCACTGTTATCTTTCTACCTTCCCCCATGTCTCATATTCACTGTTATCTTTCTACCTTCCCCCATGTCTCATATTCACTGTTATCTTTCTACCTTCCCCCATGTCTCATATTCACTGTTATCTTTCTACCTTCCTCCATGTCTCACTGTTATCTTTCTACCTTCCTCCATGTCTCATATTCACTGTTATCTTTCTACCTTCCTCCATGTCTCATATTCACTGTTATCTTTCTACCTTCCTCCATGTCTCATATTCACTGTTATCTTTCTACCTTCCTCCATGTCTCATATTCACTGTTATCTTTCTACCTTCCCCCATGTCTCATATTCACTGTTATCTTTCTACCTTCCTCCATGTCTCACTGTTATCTTTCTACCTTCCTCCATGTCTCACTGTTATCTTTCTACCTTCCTCCATGTCTCATATTCACTGTTATCTTTCTACCTTCCTCCATGTCTCATATTCACTGTTATCTTTCTACCTTCCTCCATGTCTCATATTCACTGTTATCTTTCTACCTTCCTCCATGTCTCACTGTTATCTTTCCACCTTCCCCCATGTCTCATATTCACTGTTATCTTTCTACCTTCCTCCATGTCTCATATTCACTGTTATCTTTCTACCTTCCTCCATGTCTCACTGTTATCTTTCTACCTTCCCCCATGTCTCATATTCACTGTTATCTTTCTACCTTCCTCCATGTCTCATATTCACTGTTATCTTTCTACCTTCCTCCATGTCTCATATTCACTGTTATCTTTCTACCTTCCCCCATGTCTCATATTCACTGTTATCTTTCTACCTTCCCCCATGTCTCATATTCACTGTTATCTTTCTACCTTCCTCCATGTCTCATATTCACTGTTATCTTTCTACCTTCCTCCATGTCTCATATTCACTGTTATCTTTCTACCTTCCTCCATGTCTCATATTCACTGTTATCTTTCTACCTTCCTCCATGTCTCATATTCACTGTTATCTTTCTACCTTCCCCCATGTCTCATATTCACTGTTATCTTTCTACTTTCCCCCATGTCTCATATTCACTGTTATCTTTCTACCTTCCTCCATGTCTCATATTCACTGTTATCTTTCTACCTTCCCCCATGTCTCATATTCACTGTTATCTTTCTACCTTCCCCCATGTCCCATATTCACTGTTATCTTTCTACCTTCCCCCATGTCTCATATTCACTGTTATCTTTCCACCTTCCTCCATGTCTCATATTCACTGTTATCTTTCTACCTTCCCCCATGTCTCATATTCACTGTTATCTTTCTACCTTCCCCCATGTCTCATATTCACTGTTATCTTTCTACCTTCCTCCATGTCTCATATTCACTGTTATCTTTCTACCTTCCTCCATGTCTCATATTCACTGTTATCTTTCTACCTTCCCCCATGTCTCATATTCACTGTTATCTTTCTACCTTCCTCCATGTCTCACTGTTATCTTTCTACCTTCCCCCATGTCTCATATTCACTGTTATCTTTCTACCTTCCCCCATGTCTCATATTCACTGTTATCTTTCTACCTTCCTCCATGTCTCATATTCACTGTTATCTTTCTACCTTCCTCCATGTCTCAAATTCACTGTTATCTTTCTACCTTCCCCCATGTCTCATATTCACTGTTATCTTTCTACCTTCCCCCATGTCTCATATGCACTGTTATCTTTCTACCTTCCTCCATGTCTCATATTCACTGTTATCTTTCTACCTTCCTCCATGTCTCAAATTCACTGTTATCTTTCTACCATCCCCCATGTCTCATATTCACTGTTATCTTTCTACCTTCCCCCATGTCTCATATTCACTGTTATCTTTCTACCTTCCTCCATGTCTCATATTCACTGTTATCTTTCTACCTTCCTCCATGTCTCATATTCACTGTTATCTTTCTACCTTCCTCCATGTCTCAAATTCACTGTTATCTTTCTACCTTCCCCCATGTCTCACTGTTATCTTTCTACCTTCCCCCATGTCTCATATTCACTGTTATCTTTCTACCTTCCCCCATGTCTCATATTCACTGTTATCTTTCTACCTTCCTCCATGTCTCACTGTTATCTTTCTACCTTCCTCCATGTCTCATATTCACTGTTATCTTTCTACCGTCATCCATGTGTCATATTCACTGTTATCTTTCAGCCTTCCCAATTCCTTCCCCCAGTTTAGAGATGGCTTTTTGCGGTGTGCAGCATAGTCCTTTAGTCTCTATGGGCCAGTTATTGAGGGCCACAGCATAAGGAAAGAAACTGTTTAGATGGGGGTCATAACATCCAATCACAGAGGTTTACAGCAGCTGACAGTTGTACCATCATTGCTAATAACTTAAACTGCCTTATTCAGATAAAGACAATCTCTGTACAAATGTAGGATCTTAATTTGATCATCCTGTTGCAGGACAACGTTGCTGCAATGCAGTTAATTTTAAACTTGTATTGTATTTGAGATTTAAAAAGGCTTTTGGAGATTGTAATAGAGGCTACTTCCTCTGCAAGAAAACCAGTCGTCCACATCCCGTGACTGAAGTTATGTGATTTCCTCATAGGAAATTAAAAGCGTGTTTGAAGCCTACGCAGTTTCAAAACGGCTGTTGAAACTATCGCAAACATTTGTCAACAACATTAGAAGTGGGATAAATGTGTTGATTTGAAGGAAAGACGGGCAGACTGGTAAGTCTACTGTAGGCTAAATATAACTATTATAAAGTTAGGTTGTGGTCAGACAAAGCTTGAGATATGATCCTTTATCATGCTGACTGACCTGAAGGTCTCTGTAGGAAATGTTGTGAACATATCAGGTCTAGGCAACATGCTCTGGTATTTAGACTGAAAACTGATTTGTAGGTGGTCAGTCCTGCTACTGATAGTTTATGTGAACTGATCTGAACAGGTTTAGACTGGTCATCTATGATATGTAGGTTATATACAGTACATTCTCTGTCCTGCTACTGGTAGGACTATAACATTATGTTGATCTGAACAGGTTTAGACTGGTCATCTATGATATGTAGGTTATATACAGTACATTCTCTGTCCTGCTACTGGACTATAACATTATGTGAACTGATCTGAACAGGTTTAGACTGGTCATCTATGATATGTAGGTTATATACAGTACATTCTCTGTCCTACTTATTATTATTATTATTATTATTGTTGTTGTACTGTCTATAACTACCTTAACAAACAGTGACTTATTATTATTATTAATATTATTATTATTATTATTGTTGCTGTACTGTCTATAGCTAC
Source organism: Salmo salar (assembly GCF_965601325.2). Taxonomy (NCBI): domain Eukaryota; kingdom Metazoa; phylum Chordata; class Actinopteri; order Salmoniformes; family Salmonidae; genus Salmo; species Salmo salar. Next base: position 924,036 of record NW_027675466.1, read on the forward strand.
CTTAACAAACAGTGACTTATTATTATTATTATTATTATTATTATTGTTGTTCTGTCTATAACTACCTTAACAAACAGTGACTTATTATTATTATTATTATTATTACTATTATTGTTGTTGTTCTGTCTATAACTACCTTAACAAACAGTGACTTATTATTATTATTATCATTATTATTATTATTGTTGCTGTACTGTCTATAACTACCTTAACAAACAGTGACTTATTATTATTATTATTATTATTATTATTATTATTATTGTTATTATTATTGTTGTTGTTCTGTCTATAACTACCTTAACAAAAAGTGACTTATTATTATTATGATTATTATTATTGTTGTTGTTCTGTCTATAACTACCTTAACAAACAGTGACTTATTATAATTATTAATATTATTATAGTTATTATTATTATTGTTGCTGTACTGTCTATAACTACCTTAACAAACAGTGACATATTATTATTATTATTATTATTATTGTTATTGTTGCTGTACTGTCTATAACTACCTTAACAAAAAATGACTTATTATTATTATTATTATTATTATTATTATTATTGTTATTATTATTGTTGCTGTACTGTCTATAACTACCTTAACAAAACAGTGACTTATTATTATTATTATTATTATTATTATTATTATTATTATTATTGTTATTGTTATTTTTATTGTTGTTGTTCTGTCTATAACTACCTAAACAAACAGTGACTTATTATTATTATTATTATTATTGTTATTATTATTATTATTGTTGCTGTACTGTGTAGAAATACCATAACAAACAGTCACTTATTATTATTAATATTATTATTATTGTTATTATTATTATTATTGTTGTTATTGTTGTTGTACTGTCTATAACTACCTTAACAAACAGTGACTTATTATTATTATTATTATTATTATTGTTGTTGTTGTTGTTGTTCTGTCTATAACTACCTTAACAAACAGTGACTTATTATTATTTTTGACAGTTACCATGGAGATGAAATGTCACAACTACATGTTCATGTGATGCTTTAAATCACCTGACTGTTTCTATGTCTGTTAGTAAATGTTTTATTTCTCTAAGAGATAATTAATAAATGAGAACAATTGACAGTCAATAATTAGTTGTCACTGTGTTAACCACAACCAACATGCTGGATCTCTGTTTAGTTGTCACTGTGTTAACCACAACCAACATGCTGGATCTCTGTTTAGTTGTCACTGTGTTAACCACAACCAACATGCTGGATCTCTGTTTAGGGGTCACTGTGTTAACCACAACCAACATGCTGGATCTCTGTTTAGTTGTTACTGTGTTAACCACAACCAACATGCTGGATCTCTGTTTAGTTGTCACTGTGTTAACCACAACCAACATGCTGGATCTCTGTTTAGTTGTCACTGTGTTAACCACAACCAACATGCTGGATCTCTGTTTAGTTGTTACTGTGTTAACCACAACCAACATGCTGGATCTCTGTTTAGTTGTCACTGTTAACCACAACCAACATGCTGGATCTCTGTTTAGTTGTCACTGTGTTAATCACAACCAACATGCTGGATCTCTGTTTAGTTGTCACTGTGTTAACCACAACCAACATGCTGGATCTCTGTTTAGTTGTCACTGTGTTGACCACAACCAACATGCTGGATCTCTGTTTAGTTGTTACTGTGTTAACCACAACCAACATGCTGGATCTCTGTTTAGTTGTTACTGTGTTAACCACAACCAACATGCTGGATCTCTGTTTAGTTGTCACTGTTAACCACAACCAACATGCTGGATCTCTGTTTAGTTGTCACTGTGTTGACCACAACCAACATGCTGGATCTCTGTTTAGTTGTCACTGTGTTAACCACAACCAACATGCTGGATCTCTGTTTAGTTGTCACTGAGTTAACCACAACCAACATGCTGGATCTCTGTTTAGTTGTCACTGTGTTAACCACAACCAACATGCTGGATCTCTGTTTAGTTGTCACTGTGTTAACCACAACCAACATGCTGGATCTCTGTTTAGTTGTCACTGTGTTAACCACAACCAACATGCTGGATCTCTGTTTAGTTGTCACTGAGTTAACCACAACCAACATGCTGGATCTCTGTTTAGTTGTCACTGTGTTAACCACAACCAACATGCTGGATCTCTGTTTACAGGGGTCCTGTCTCTAAAATGAGTCTCTCTGGGGAGAGAGAGGAGGGGGGCCCTGCCTCGAAAAGGAGTGTCTCTGGGGAACATGGCACCAAATCTAAGAGGTGAGATGACAATTTTTTAAAGAATTTATGAAGAGTTTATACACAAAATGCTATATCCACCATTTTTTCACATTTGTGTTTTTTCATCAGAAATGGAGGCTTATGAGTGTGTAAAATATTACTGTTCTAAGATTTTAAATTCATAGATTTTAGCTTATGACATTTTACTGAGAACATCACAGCAAGATGAAACAAATATTGTTGCATTCTCTAGATTCTGCATTCACCAGATTCTCACATTTCATTTGTGTTATAGAGCCTCACAGTGGAGGTGTCATAATACCCATAACACCTAGCGGTCAAACAGGGAAATGGTTCCAATAGTTTTATAGAGCCCCACAGTGGAGGTGTCATAATACCCATAACACCTAGTGGTCAAACAGGGAAATGGATCCAATAGTTTTATAGAGCCCCGCAGTGGAGGTGTCATAATACCCATAACACCTAGCGGTCAAACAGGGAAATGGTTCCAATAGTTTTATAGAGCCCCACAGTGGAGGTGTCATAGTACCCATAACACCTTGTGGTCAAACAGGGAAATGGTTCCAATAGTTTTATAGAGCCCCACAGTGGAGGTGTTATAATACCCATAACACCTAGCGGTCAAACAGGGAAATGGTTCCAATAGTTTTATAGAGCCCCACAGTGGAGGTGTTATAATACCCATAACACCTAGCGGTCAAACAGGGAAATGGTTCCAATAGTTTTATAGAGCCCCACAGTGGAGGTGTCATAATACCCATAACACCTAGTGGTCAAACAGGGAAATGGTTCCAATAGTTTTATAGAGCCCCACAGTGGAGGTGTTATAATACCCATAACACCTAGCGGTCAAACAGGGAAATGGTTCCAATAGTTTTATAGAGCCCCACAGTGGAGGTGTTATAATACCCATAATACCTAGCAGTCAAACAGGGAAATGGTTCCAATAGTTTTATAGAGCCCCACAGTGGAGGTGTCATAATACCCATAACACCTTGTGGTCAAACAGGGAAATGGTTCCAATAGTTTGATAGAGCCCCACAGTGGAGGTGTCCTAATACCCATAACACCTAGCGGTCAAACAGGGAAATGGTTCCAATAGTTTGATAGAGCCCCACAGTGGAGGTGTCCTAATACCCATAACACCTAGCGGTCAAACAGGGAAATGGATCCAATAGTTTTATAGAGCCCCACAGTGGAGGTGTCATAATACCCATAACACCTAGCGGTCAAACAGGGAAATGGTTCCAATAGTATTTCCAATAAAACACATGAGCTGGCGCACACCCAAAGATTTTTATTTTTTTATGTGGAAGTTCTGACTAATGGCTAATAAACTATAAGCTATAAAAATAAGGAGAGTGGCACACTCCATACAGTGAGGGAAAACAGTATTTGATCCCCTGCTGATTTTGTACATTTGCCCACTGACAAAGAGATGATCAGTCTATCATTTTAATGGTAGGTTTATTTGAACAGTCAAGTAATGCATGGGGAAGAAATGGCACAGCAGCCATTTTGGGAGGGGGTGTGGATGCCCACACACCATAGCAGTCATCTTTTATATAACAACAAAAAAAATCCAGAAAAACGCATGTCAAAAATGTTATAAATTGATTTGCATATTAATGAGAGAAATAAGTATTTGACCCCGTCTCAATCAGAAAGATTTCTGGCTCCCAGGTGTCTTTTATACAGGTAACGAGCTGAGATTAGGAGCACACTCTTAAAGGGAGTGCTCCTAATCTCAGTTTGTTACCTGTATAAAAGACACCTGTCCACAGAAGCAATCAATCAATCAGATTCCAAACTCTCCACCATGGCCAAGACCAAAGAGCTCTCCAAGGATGTCAGGGACAAGATTGTAGACCTACACAAGACTGGAATGGGCTACAAGACCATCGCCAAGCAGCTTGGTGAGAAGGTGACAACAGTTGGTGCGATTATTCGTAAATGGAAGAAACACAAAAGAACTGTCAATATCCCTCGGCCTGGGGCTCCATGCAAGATCTCACCTCGTGGAGTTGCAATGATCATGAGAACGGTGAGGAATCAGCCCAGAACTACATGGGAGGATCTTGTCAATGATCTCAAGGCAGCTGGGACCATAGTCACCAAGAAATCAATTGGTAACACACTACACCGTGAAGGACTGAAATCCTGCAGGGCCCGCAAGGTCCCCCTGCTCAAGAAAGCACCTATACATGCCCGTCTGAAGTTTGCCAATGAACATCTGAATGATTCAGAGGACAACTGGGTGAAAGTGTTGTGGTCAGATGAGACCAAAATGGAGCTCTTTGGCATCAACTCAACTCGCCGTGTTTGGAGGAGGAGGAATGCTGCTTATGACCCCAAGAACACCATCCCCACCGTCAAACATGAAGGTGGAAACATTATGCTTTGGGGGTGTTTTTCTGCTAAGGGGACAGGACAACTTCACCGCATCAAAGGGACGATGGACGGGGCCGTGTACCGTCAAATCTTGGGTAAGAACCTCCTTCCCTCAGCCAGGGCATTGAAAATGGGTTGTGGATGGGTATTCCAGCATGACAATGACCCAAAACACATGGCCAAGGCAACAAAGGAGTGGCACAAGAAGAAGCACATTAAGGTCCTGGAGTGGCCTAGCCAGTCTCCAGACCTTAATCCCATATAAAATCTGTGGATGGAGCTGAAAGTTCGAGTTGCCAAACGTCAAACCTTAATGACTTGGAGAAGATCTGCAAAGAGGAGTGGGACAAAATCCCTCCTGAGATGTGTGCAAACCTGGTGGCCAACTACAAGAAACGTCTGACCTCTGTGATTGCCAACAAGGGTTTTGCCACCAAGTACTAAGTCATGCTTTGCAGAGGGGTCAAATACTTATTTCCCTCATTAAAATGCAAATCAATATACAACATTTTTGACATGCGTTTTTCTGGATTTTTTTGTTGTTATTCTGTCTCTCACTGTTCAAATAAACCTTCCATTAAAATTATAGACTGATAATTTCTTTGCCATTGGGCAAACGTACAAAATCAGCAGGAGATCAAATACTTTTTTCCCTCACTGTAAATCTCTACTTGCACATTCATCTTCTGCACATCAATTACTCCAGTGTTTATTTGGTATATTATAATTACTTCGTCACCATGGTCTATTTATTGCCTTACCTCCTTTATCTTACCTCATTTGCACACACTGTATATATACTTTTTATGCTGTATTATTGACTGTATGTTTGTTTATTCCATGTGTAAATCTGTGTTGTTGTCTGTGTCACACTGCTTTGCCTTTTTCTTGGCCAGGTCTCAGTTGTAAATGAGAACTTGTTCTCAACTAGCCTACCTGGTTAAACAAAGGTGAAATAAATTAAAAAAAATTAAAAAATCTGCCTTGAATAACAGGTTGCCACTGCTCCAAAGCAATTACATGTGGCACAGGAACCACTGACTGGCTGCATGTTTCTATTATTCAGATACCTGCTGGTACCTCTTAACTGGTTAGGACAGCTCATGAGGCTATTATACAGATACCTGCTGGTACCTCTTAACTGGTTAGGACAGCTCATGTTTCTATTATCCAGATACCTGCTGGTACCTCTTAACTGGTTAGGACAGCTCATGAGGCTATTATCCAGATACCTGCTGGTACCTCTTAACTGGTTAGGACAGCTCATGAGGTTATTATCCAGATACCTGCTGGTACCTCTTAACTGGTTAGGACAGCTCATGAGGCTATTATCCAGATACCTGCTGGTACCTCTTAACTGGTTAGGACAGCTCATGAGGTTATTATCCAGATACCTGCTGGTTCCTCTTAACTGGTTAGGACAGCTCATGAGGTTATTATCCAGATACCTGCTGGTACCTCTTAACTGGTTAGGACAGCTCATGTTTCTATTATCCAGATACCTGCTGGTACCTCTTAACTGGTTAGGACAGCTCATGAGGTTATTATCCAGATACCTGCTGGTACCTCTTAACTGGTTAGGACAGCTCATGAGGCTATTATCCAGATACCTGCTGGTGCCTCTTAACTGGTTAGGACAGCTCATGAGGCTATTATCCAGATACCTGATGGTACCTCTTAACTGGTTAGGACAGCTCATGAGGTTATTATCCAGATACCTGCTGGTACCTCTTAACTGGTTAGGACAGCTCATGAGGCTATTATCCAGATACCTGCTGGTACCTCTTAACTGGTTAGGACAGCTCATGAGGCTATTATCCAGATACCTGCTGAGGTCCTAAATATCTGCCAGTAGATGGGACACAATATTACTAATGTAACCCACTGTAAAGACTGGGTTTAGTTGATTGTGTTGCACTGCTCATGTCTGCGTTCTGGAACTGCCCGCGTCCACGTACGGTGTGGCACCAAGGATATTGTCAGGTTACGTGCAGAGTGGGCTGAGGTGATCTTGGGGAATAACGACGGAGTTCGCTACATTGTTGAGACGCCAAAGTTTATTGTTCAATTAGCTTTTTGCTTTACGGTCAGGGACAGTATGAGTGTAGCCAGATCCTTTTCACTCTCTATCCTTGTTTCATTTTGTGGTTCACTGGATTCGTCCTCATCCTCGAGACGAGGGACAGACGAACGACCTGCTAGCTAGCCAAGCTAGTCAGTACAGCTAGGTAAGCTAGCTACTCTACCAGCAGCATCCTCATTTTTCCTAGCTACCACTACATCATCACTAGCTGCCCGCATTACTTGTGGACCGATGGAGCTCCCTGGTTGTTTCATCCACCAGTTAAATCCCATGGAAGGCTTCCGTCTCTCTCGTTGACGGATGCTGGCTACCTCTGTCCGGTTCTCCTCTCTTCACTAGATGGACGGTAACTTTAGTGTTTAACCCCTCTGTGTCCAATGACCGAAGTTTAAAAAAAAAAATTGTGACGCCTCAAGTAGTCTGGACACATTCCATTTTTAACAATGTTTTTTTTTCTGATAAAACTAGTTCATTGCATCCGCCATGGAGCTCAGTTTCATAATATTACCTTATGTCCCTAGTTATGAAGTTATAGCGAAAAAACCGGCCTTATTTTAGGTCATTTTTCACCCTTCCAGCTCCTATTAGTTTAATTGAGCACTGTGGCACCACCTGACATTCTGAACGTTCTATACCATTGCCCATTGTTCTGCGTCACAATGCCAGCTTCGCTATTGTTATCAATGAGACCTGCCTGCGTTAACATTGTAGGCTGACCTCAAGTATTATTATTAGTATTATTACTAATATTATCACAGCTACTTGGTGCACACTTCACCTGGGTACACGTTGTGGTGACCCACAGTACTAGTGATGGCTGGCGCAAACCTGATCAAACGTTAAGCATTTTCTGGTCATAGTTAACCAATTTTGTTTTCAGAAAAATGTATACAACCTAAACAGAACACATGTCCCTGCCCTCTTTTTCAAGATGTGGCCGATTTATACAGACATAATAAAAAATGTAATTAAGATATAACACTTTTTTTGAGGAGTTATTGTTTCTGAATGGCTACTGGGTAATTTGATATGCATCGAAATCTTCGTTTGTAGGCATTGAATTGAGCAAATGCTGCACAGGTTCACTGAGTTACAACCCAAATGGATAGGTCTAGCTCATTGATTTGTAGATCTGACGCAGTTGAGCCTTGCAAGTGTGGTGAATGAGTTATGTAGTACCCACAGAAGACCACAGGGAGGAGCTAGAGAGCTATAAACCCATAACGTTTTTAGCCTTAAAACCCTTAAACCTAACAATCAATCTAATGTATTTATGAAGCCCTTTTTACATCAGCAGATGTCACAAAGTGCTGTACAGAAATTCTAACCCTACGTATTACCTATTTTAGCCTTAACCCCTAATCCTGTGTATTACCTATTTTAGCCTTAACCCCTAACCCTAATTCTAGGGTAGGGTAGCCTAAAACACTTTTAGAAACTATTTTAGTAATAATATTATGTTAGTAAATACAAGTATAGTACCAAACAGCATGTTGATTATTTTGTTAATCAAACCTGTCTAAGCCTTTTGCTGTTTTTATTTTGTTATTCGTTTTTTTCTAATATCTATTATTGCAAGGCACACAACAAGCCACATGTGTTTTTATTTTTCAAATGTGGTTTGAACTGGGAGACCTAGTAACCTCTTTGTGAATGTCCAGCAATTGGCGTGGGATAGACAGGGCAGGTTTGAGACTAATCTAAGGAATTAACAATGTTTTTTTTTCTTCTCAGGTGTCTCACTAATGTCTGTCTATGAATGACTGACTTTTAATTGGTAAATATTTCCAATAGATGGCAGCATAAGACCACGAAGCATCAGTTATAGGCTACAAGCAGCAATATGATTGACATAAAATAGCATGCAACCACAGACTATATGTCCCATGATTTTCTAAAATGGTCACTCATTACTTTAGTTAGCTATATATCTCCTTGAGCTGACTTCATGCGCGAGAAGGCATCGCGGGTTGATGCTGGTTGATGAATTTGACAATGAATGTACTGGGAAAATACATTCTTCTCAACTAGAGGTGACGGAATTAATGTTCAGGCTTATTGATAATCGTTATATTAATGAAGTATAATTTCAAACATGAGCATAAAAACAGGTAATAATAAACATGAATCATCATTATATTACTAAACAGTAATCTGTTAAATGCTTTTTCAGTCCTTCCTCTTGTGTTAGCAGTGTGGAAAGGGACAGAAAGAAGCGCGGGGAGTGGTGGTGTATCCAGGGAGAACTAAACTAATCTTCTGATAAGTCATTCGTGGTGTTATGCTGCCATCTAATGAAATGATTTAGAAACTGCAGTAATATTGAATAATGTGTAATTCCTTACTAAAGTAGTAATTTCTCAGAATTGCAAAATTGAATATTTTCTAGTTAATTTTACAACTTACAACCATAAAATAACAATTTATTGCATAATAAACAATGAAACTGACGAAACCAAAAACATAATATATTTAGTTAATTATATATATGAAAAACTATTTATTAGATGGGAGACATTATCAGCCAAAGTAACAGCCCTGTAGACAAAGAAGAGCTCTCCAGTAGGTACCAAAACATTCAAAGGCCATTTTCTCAAAAGTGAGGTTACAAGTTCATCAACGTTCAAAGAAGAATTACTTTCCCATTGTTCATCAACTGTTTTGTATGATATACCATTTTCTAGCCCTGAGTCTCTACTTTTATCCAGTGTAAAAAACACATTTGAAAATGTTTCTAAAATAAGACCGAATAGTGCCGGGCGGTTACATTTGACTGTGTTAAACCTAGCAGTACTACTGATTTCTCTGAGAGTGAGGCAGATATATATTATTACTGTATAAAACCTAGCAGTACTACTGATTTCTCTGAGAGAGAGGCAGATATATATTATTACTGTGTTAAACCTAGCAGTACTACTGATTTCTCTGAGAGGCAGATATATATTATTACTGTATAAAACCTCACAGTACTACTGATTTCTCTGAGAGTGAGGCAGATATATATTATTACTGTATAAAACCTAGCAGTACTACTGATTTCTCTGAGAGTGAGGCAGATATATATTATTACTGTATAAAACCTAGCAGTACTACTGATTTCTCTGAGAGTGAGGCAGATATATATTATTACTGTGTAAAACCTAGCAGTACTACTGATTTCTCTGAGAGTGAGGCAGATATATATTATTACTGTATAAAACCTAGCAGTACTACTGATTTCTCTGAGAGTGAGGCAGATATATATTATTACTGTGTAAAACCTAGCAGTACTACTGATTTCTCTGAGAGTGAGGCAGATATATATTATTACTATGTAAAACCTAGCAGTACTACTGATTTCTCTGAGAGTGAGGCAGATATATATTATTACTGTATTAAACCTAGCAGTACTACTGATTTCTCTGAGAGTGAGGCAGATATATATTATTACTATGTAAAACCTAGCAGTACTACTGATTTCTCTGAGAGTGAGGCAGATATATAGCATTGAGCAAAGAAAACATTTGACTCTCTAAAATGAAACCGTCATGTGATAGTTTATAAACAAATTCATGGCTGTCATTGAACAACACCATGTCATAATTAGATAGTGAAAAACACACCAATCTCTTTCATAATTTCTTTAAACAATAAAAGCTCATTTACCAACATTTCTGTAAAGTGATATGTTGCGTTTTGGAATGAAACTCTTCTTATGTTTCCCATCTGAGATCAGAGTAGATGAGAGATGTAATGTTTGTCTCTGTTGTGTTGAAGACCAATCAAGCAGGAGAGACCAGCCTCCCCTGTTCCCAGCTGTGTGTCCATGAAGAGTGACCAGTCTATGGATCCTCTTATATACTTTAGAGAGGGAGACTTTTCTACTGAACAAAGGTAAGAAGAACTCATGGGTCATGGTCAGTGAGTTAAACACCACTGTCTCTAGTCATTTCTCCTCTCCCATTTTCACATTCCTTTTTGTTGTTTTCATAATCCGTAGGCTAATCCTTCTGTCCATTTTCATAGTCCTAAAACAATATTAAACAAACACAACGTTCCCTCCCTGTGTGTGTGTGTGTGTGAAAGTGTGTGTGTTTGCACTCCCTGGACAAGGAAATGAAATCTCTATCCTGATTGCCTAGTCACTTTTGCCACTACCTACATGTACATATTACCTCAATTATAGTCTCATTATTACCTCAACTACCTGGTACCCCTGCACATTGACTCAGTACCTGTACTCCTTATAGTCTCATTATTACCTCAACTACCTGGTACCCCTGCACATTGACTCAGTACTGGTACTCCTTATAGTCTCATTATTACCTCAACTACCTGGTACCCCTGCACATTGACTCAGTACTGGTACTCCTTATAGTCTCATTATTACGTCAACTACCTGGTACCCCTGCACATTGACTCAGTACTGGTACTCCTTATAGTCTCATTATTACCTCAACTACCTGGTACCCCTGCACATTGACTCAGTACTGGTACTCCTTATAGCCTCATTCAACAGCTCAGACACGAGAGGTATGTGGCAGGGTCTACAGTCAATCACGGACTACAAAAGAAAAACCAGCCCCGTCGCTGATCACGATGCCTTGCTCCCAGACAGACTAAACAGCTTTTTTACTCACCTTGAGGACAACACAGCGCCACTGACACGGCCCGCTACCAAAAACTGCGGGCTCTCCTTCATCGTAGCCAACGTGAGTAAAACATTTAAACGTGTTAACCCTCGCAAGGCTGCAGGCCCAGACGGCATTCCCGGCCACGTCCTCAGAGCATGCGCAGACCAGCTGGCTGGTGTGTTTACGGACATATTCAATCTCTCCCTATCCCAGTCTGCTGTCCCCACATGCTTCAAGAGGGCCACCATTATTCCTGTTCCCAAGAAAGCTAAGGTAACTGAGCTAAATGACTACTGCCCTGTAGCACTCACTTCTGTCATCATGAAGTGCTTTGAGAGACTAGTCAAGGACCATATCACCTGTCACCCTAGACCCACTCCAATTTGCTTACCGACCCAATAGGTCCACAGACGACGCAATCGCCATCACACTGCACACTGCCCTAACCCATCTGGACAAGAGGAATACCTATGTAAGAATGCTGTTCATTGATTGCAGCTCAGCATTTAACACCATAGTACCCTACAAACTCGTCATTAAGCTCGAGACCCTGGGTCTCGACCCCGCCCTGTGCAACTGGGTCCTGGACTTCCTGACGGGCCGCCCCCAGGTGGTGAAGGTATGTAACAACATCTCCACCCCGCTGACCCTCAACACTGGGGCACCACAAGGGTGCGTTCTCAGCCCTCTCCTGTACTCCCTGTTCACCCACGACTGCGTGGCCATGCACGCCTCCAACTCAATCATCAAGTTTGCAGACGACACTACAGTGGTAGGCTTGATTATCAACAACGACAAGACGGCCTACAGGGAGGAGGTGAGGGCCCTCGGAGTGTGGTGTCAGGAAAATAACCTCGCACTTAATGTCAACAAGGAGATGATCGTGGACTTCAGGAAACAGCAGAGGGAGCAGCCCCCTATCTACATTGATGGGACAGTAGTGGAGAGGGTGGAGAGTTTTAAGTTCCTAGGCGTACACATCACGGACAAACTGAAATGGTCCGGCAGCTGCTCCGCCCATAACCGTAAGGCTCTCCAGAGGGAAGTGAGGTCTGTGTGTGTGGCTGTTACCAACATACTGACTCAACTCAAGCCACTTTAATAATAAAAAATTGATGTATTCAATTCATCACTAGCCACTTTATATTATATAATGTTTACTTACCCTACATTACTCATCTCATATGTATATACTGTACGCTATACCATCTACTGCATCTTGCCATCTTGATGTAATTTAGCACTAGCCACTTTCAACAATGCCTCTTTATATGTTTTCATACCCTACATTACTCATCTCATATGTATATACTGTACTCTATACCATCTACTGCATCTTGCTGTCATGTCCTGGCCAGTATAAGGGTTAATTGTCATTGTAGTTTGGTCAGGACGTGGCAGAGGGTATTTGTTTTATGTGGTTCGGGGTGGTGTTTTGGTAAAAGGGCGTTTGATTTAGTATTTCCGGGTTTTTGGTTTATGGTCTATGTTTATATATTTCTATGTGGAGTCTAGTGAGTGTGTTTCTATGGTTGATTAATTGGGGTTGGGACTCTCAATTGAAGGCAGGTGTTTTCTCTTTGCCTTTGATTGAGAGTCCCATATATTAGGGTGTGTTTGTCATTTGTGGGAGATTGTTTCTTGTCTAGCGTATGTGAGCCTGAGAAGACTGTCTATATCGTGAGTTTGTTTTGTTATTTTGTATGTTCATTTTGAGTCTAATAAATGTTCAAGATGAGCCAAAACAATTCTGCTGCATATTGGTCCTCCTTTTCCGACGATGATTTCGCCATATCGTCTGATGACGACGAAATCCCTGACAGAATCTCCCACCAAACCAGGACCAAGCAGCAGAGGAAGGAGCAGAGGGATTTTGAATTGGACAAACGGGAGAGATGGACATGGGAGCAAGTTATGGCCGGAGAGGGCCCATGGAGAATGGCTGGTAAGGACCGGGAACGTTTCCGAGGAACACGACTGGCGTTGAAGCACGAGAGGCACCCCCAATAATTTTTTTGGGGGGGGCACACGGGTAGTTTGGCTAGGCCTAGGAAGAGCCGGAAGCTAGCTACCCGTGGTTATATGGAGGAGCGTATGAGGTGGAGGGCGCCATGTTTCGCTGAAGAGCGCAATATCTCACCCATACGCACGCACAGTCCGGTGCGCGTTATTCCAGCCCCTCGCAGGTGCCGTGCTAGAGTGAGCATCCAGCCTGGTAGGAGGATGCCTGCGCAGCGCATCTGGTCGCCGGTACGCCTCCGAGGACCAGGCTACCCAACTCCCGCTCTACGCACGGCTACCATCAGGCCCCTGCACAGCCCAGTCCGCCCTGTACAAGCACCCCGCTCATACAGGGCTACTAGTTCCATCCAGCCAGGACAGGTTGTGCAGGAGGTAAGATCAAGACCGCCTGTGCGCCTCCATAGCCCGGTGTTTCCAGTTCCTGTCTCTCGTGCGGACCCGGAAGTGCGTCAGCCCAGTCCGACTCGTCCTGTTCCCGCTCCCCGCACTAGCCTGGAGGTACGTGTTCCCAGTCTGGTAAGTCCAGTACCAGCACCACGCACCAGGCTTCAAGTGCGTCATCCCAGTCCGACGTCGCCAGGGCTGCCCGTCAGTCAAGAGTCGCCAGAGCTGCCCGTCAGTCAAGAGTCGCCAGAGCTGCCCGTCAGTCAAGAGTCGCCAGAGCCGCCCGTCAGTCAGGAGTCGCCAGAGCTGCCCGTCAGTCAAGAGTCGCCAGAGCCGCCCGTCAGTCAAGAGTCGCCAGAGCTGCCCGTCAGTCCGGAGTCGCCAGAGCTGCCCGTCAGTCAAGAGTCGCCAGACCGCCCGCCAGTCAAGAGCCACCAGAGCCACCCACTAGTCAGGAGCTGCCAGAGTGGCCGGAGATGCCAGAGTGGCCAGACTGCCCGGAGATGCCAGAGTGGCCAGACTGCCCAGAGATGCCAGTGGCCAGACTGCCCGGAGATGCCAGAGTGGCCAGACTGCCCGGAGATGCCAGAGTGGCCAGACTGCCCGGCGATGCCAGAGTGGCCAGACTGCCCGGAGATGCCAGAGTGGCCAGACTGCCCAGAGATGCCAGAGTGGCCAGACTGCCCGGAGCTGCCAGAGTGGCCAGACTGCCCGGAGATGCCAGAGTGGCCAGACTGCCCAGAGATGCCAGAGTGGCCAGACTGCCCGGAGCTGCCAGAGTGGCCAGACTGCCCGGAGCTGCCAGACTGCCCCATCGGCCCAGAGTCTGCCGATTACGAAGAACCAAGGGAGTCGAGCAGCAACCCTGAACTGAGTAAGCCTGACAATCCAGAACTTAAAATGATTAACTGTTCAATTAATGAGTCTGTATACAGGGTGGAGAGGAGGAGGTCTGCCCAGGATCCAGAGCAAGGGGAGTCTGCCTACGGTCCGAGGCTGATCGGGGTCGGCACTCTGGAGGACAATAGGCCGGAGCCTGAACCACCACTTGCATAGGTGGGTTGGGGAGGGGGGGTGTAGCACAAGTGCCATCAGTGACGGCAGCCACCCTCCCTTCCCTCCCTTTACTTTAGGGGGATTTTTGTTGTTGTTTGGGGTTTTTGTTTTTCTTGAGGTGCTTCCGGGGTTAGCACCTTTAGGGGGGGGGGGGGTACTGTCACGTCCTGGCCAGTATAAGGGTTAATTGTCATTGTAGTTTGGTCAGGACGTGGCAGAGGGTATTTGTTTTATGTGGTTCGGGGTGGTGTTTTGGTAAAAGGGCGTTTGATTTAGTATTTCCGGGTTTTTGGTTTATGGTCTATGTTTATATATTTCTATGTGGAGTCTAGTGAGTGTGTTTCTATGTTTGGTTAATTGGGGTTGGGACTCTCAATTGAAGGCAGGTGTTTTCTCTTTGCCTTTGATTGAGAGTTCCATATATTAGGGTGTGTTTGTCATTTGTGGGAGATTGTTTCTTGTCTAGCGTATGTGAGCCTGAGAAGACTGTCTATATCGTGAGTTTGTTTTGTTATTTTGTATGTTAATTTTGAGTCTAATAAATGTTCAAGATGAGCCAAAACAATTCTGCTGCATATTGGTCCTCCTTTTCCGACGATGCTTTCAACGTTAATAACAATGTTTTTTTTTAAACAGCTCAGAGATTTAACAATGCTCCTGCGAATATTCAAATTATTAACTTTTCCTTAAAATGCATTTGGGAAACCAGACCCTGAATAAAAACATCTGCTAAATGACTAAAATGTCAAATGTAAATGTTTTACAAACTGATCTCATATTTCTGTATTGGATTATTATATTTAAATGTTTTAATATTGATGTCACAAGTGTATCATTTGTACAGTTCTTTATTAAAAATGTAGTTATTTGTTACATTTCACTTTGTAAAACTTAGCAGTACTACTTATTTCTCTGAGTGTGAGGCAGATATATAGTATTACTGTATAAAACCTAGCAGTACTACTGATTTCTCTGAAAGTGAGGCAGATATATATTATTACTGTGTTAAACCTAGCAATACTACTGATTTCTCTGAGAGAGAGGCAGATATATATTATTACTGTGTAAAACCTAGCAGTACTACCGATTTCTCTGAGAGTGAGGCAGATATATAGCATTTTGCAAAAAAAAACATTTGACTCTGAAATGAAACCATCAAGTGATAGATTTTAAACTAATACATGTCTGTCATTGAATAATCCAATGCCATGATTAGATAGTGAAAAATCACACCAATCTCTTTCATAATATCTTTAAACAATAAAAGCTAATTTACGAACATTTCTGAAAAGTTATATATAGCGTTTTGGAATAAAACTCTTCTTATGTTTCCCATCTGAGCTCAGAGCAGATGAGAGATGAAATGTTTGTCTCTGTTGTGTTGAAGTCCAATCAAGCAGGAGAGACCAGCCTCCCCTGTACCCAGCTGTGTGTCCATGAAGAGTGAGCAGTCTATGGCGCCTCCTATATCCTTTAGAGAGGGAGACCTTTCTACTGAACAAAGGTAAGAAGAACTCATGGGTCATGGTCAGTGAGTTAAACAACACTGTCTCTAGTCATTTCTCCTCTCCCATTTTCCCATTTCTTTTTGTTGTTTTCATAATCCGTAGGCTAATCTTTTTTTCCATTTTCATAGTCCTTAAACAATATTAAACAAACACAACATTCCCTCCGTGTGTGTGTGTGTGCACTCCCTGGATGAGGAGATGTAATCTCTATCCTGATTGCCTAGTCACTTTTACCCCTACCTACATGTACACTACCGTTCAAAAGTTTGGAGTCACTTAGTAATGTCCATATTTTCGAAAGAAAAGTAAAAAAATGTGTCCATTAAAATAACATCAAATTGATCAGAAATACAGTGTACACATTGTTAACTTCTCTAGGGTAGGGAGCAGTATTTTGACGTCCGGATGAAAGGCATGCCCAAATTAAACTGCCTGCTACTCAGGCTCAGAAGGTAGGAAATGCATAGTATTAGTAGATTTGGATAGAAAACACTCTGAAGTTTCTAAAACTGTTTGAATGATGTCAGTGAGTATAACAGAACTCATATGGCAGGCAAAAACCTGAGAAAAATCCACCCAGGAAGTGGGAAATCTGAGGGTTGTAGTTTTTTCAAGTGATTGCCTATTGCCTACACAGTGACTTAGGGTTAATTTTGCACTTCCTAAGGCGTCCACTAGATGTCATCAGTCTTTAGAACGTTGTTTCATGCTTCTACTGTGAATATTGAGTCAGATGAGTGACGAAATGACATGAGCTCAGAGGTGCGCTCTCACGTGAGTGTGAGCTGTGTTCCTTTTCTTTTCTGAAGACATTGGAATTGTCCGGTTGGAATATTACTGAAGATTTATGTTAAAAACATCCTAAAGATTGATGCTATACATCATTTGACATATTTCTACGAACGTAAATAGAACTTCTTTTTACTTTTCTTCGTGACTTTTTTGCGCGCTTCCTGCATTTGGAGGAGTGGACTGAACGCGCGAACAAAAAGGAGGTATTTGCACATAAATGAAGAACTTTATCGAACAAAACAAACATTTATTGTGGACCTGGGATTCCTGGGAGTGCATTCTGATGAAGATCATCAAAGGTAAGGGAATATTTATAATATTATTTCTGAGTTTTATTGACTCCACAAAATGGCGGGTTTGGTTTCGTGTCTGAACGCCGTACTCAGATTATTGCAAAGTGTGTTTTCTTGTAAAGTTTTTTTGAAATCTGACACAGTGGTTGCATTAAGGAGAAGTGTATCTATAATTCTTTGAATAACAGTTTAATATTTTATCGACGTTTATGATGAGTATTTCTGTAAATTGATGTGCTCATTCACCAGAAGTTTTGGGACATTTCTGAACATTACACGCCAATGTAATATGGGGTTTTTGGATATAAATATGAACTTCATCGAGGAAAACATACATGTATTGTGTAACATGAAGTCCTATGAGTGCCATCTGATGAAGATCATCAAAGGTTAGTGATTAATTTTAGCTGTATTTCTGGTTTTTGTGACGCCTCCCCTTGCTTGGAAAATGGCTGTGTGGTTTTTCTTGTCTAGGTGCTGTCCTAACATAATCTAATGCTATGCTTTCGCCGTAAAGCCTTTTTGATATCGGACACTGTGGTTGGATTAACGAGAAGTTTATCTTTAAAATGGGATATAATAGTTGTATGTTTGAGAAATTTGAATTATGAGATTTTTGTTGTTTTGAGTTTGGCGCCCTGCTATTTCACTGGCTGTTGAATAGTGTGTCCCGCAGTTGGGACAGTCACGTCCCACATACCCAAGAGGTTAATGACTATTGTAGCTGGAAAACACTGATTTTTTATGGAATATCTACATAGGCGTACAGAGGCCCATTATCAGCAACCATCACTCCTGTGTTCCAATGGCACGTTGTGTTCGCTAATCCAAGTTTATAATTTTAAAAGGGTAATTGATCATTAGAAAATCCTTTTGCAATTATGTTAGCACAGCTGAAAACTGTTGTTCTGATTAAAGAAGCAATAAAACTGGCCTTCTTTAGACTAATTGAGTATCTAGAACATTAGTATTTGTGGGTTTGTTTACAGGCTCAAAATGGCCAGAAACAAAGTACTTTCTTCTGAAACTCATCAATCTATTCTTGTTCTTAGAAAGTAAGGCTATTCCATGCGAGTAATTGCTAAGAAACTGAAGATCTCATACAACACTGTGTACTACTCCCTTCACAGAACAGCGCAAACTGGCTCTAACCAGAATAGACAGAGGAGTGGGAGGCCCCGATGCACAACTGAGCATGAGGACAAGTACATCAGAGTGTCTAGTTTGAGAAACAGACGCCTCACAAGTCCTCAACTGGTAGCTTCATTGAATAGTAACCACAAACCACCAGTCTCAACGTCTCGCCTTCTAGGCAGAGTTCCTCTGTCCAGTGTCTGTGTTCTTTTGCCCATCTTAATATTTAAATTTTTTTGGCAAGTCTGAGATATGGCTTTTTCTTTACAACTCTGCCTAGAAGGCCAGCATCCCGGAGTTGCCTCTTCACTGTTGACGTTGAGACTGGTGTTTTGAGGGTAAAGTAAAGTATAAAATAAAAATTATTAAATTAAATAATAAAGTAAGAATTTCTGAACAATAATTGATTCTACTGGACAGAGTAAGAGAATAAATACCTGGAATAAGATATTACTAGTTAGTAGAACTGTTTCTTGAGCTGACTTGCTGACAGCAGTTTTCAAAGTGGAAACTAATCAGTAGGTCTACATGTTATCAGTAAAACGTCTGGTAAAGATGGTGGAGGAGCTTTTACATTATATAGTTTTATGTTTATCTCAGGGTTTCTCAATCCTTTTGTTCTTACCAGCACTTACACACCGGATTCAACTAATCATCAAATATATATTTGAAGATAGATTTAAGGCATCATTAAAACCTTTTGGGTTTGTAGGCCTGTTTACAATTATTAAAGTCCTACAGTAATTCATATTTTGGAGGAAAAAAACACAGCTAAACTTGGTTACGAGTAAATTATATGTTTAGCAAAAATAACATAAGAAGGACTATAATAAAAAAACTGAAGCAAGATTCGGTACAATGTCATGATTTGCTGCTGTCGCATGCAACTGACTGTTACCTCTGGTTACTGTTGTAAATGCCTCTGGGTTTAGAACTCTGTGTCTCAGTGCCCTGCGACAGTGGGAAGTTCGTTTTGCATGGCCCGGTGCTACAGGTGAGTGGAGTTTTATTTTAAGGAACAATGGAATGGTCTAAAATGCGTAAACTCTGCGCACCCGGGGAGCCGGGCAATGCAAAACGAATTCACCCAGTGACCGTTGCTTTATTTCCTTATATGAAATTGAAAGTAACTTTGTAGCCTGCGCAGTTACAAAATGTCTGTTGAAACTGTGGCTCATATGTCTCTAGAATATTAGAACAGTGGTGGAAAAAGTACTCAATTCTCATACTTGAGTAAAAGTAAAGATACCTTAATAGAAAATGACTCAATTAAAAGTGAAAGTCACCCAGTAAAATACTTCTTCAGTAGAAGTCTAAAAGTATTTGGTTTAAAATATAATTAAGTATCAAAAGTAAATGTAATTGCTAAAATATACTTAAGCATCAAAAGTAAAAGTAAAGTAGTGATCATTTAAAATTCATTTTATTAAGCAAACCAGACGGCACAATTTTCTTGTTATTTTAATTTACGGATAGCCAGGGTCACACTCCAACACTCAGACATCATTTAAAAATGAAGCATTTGTGTTTAGTGAGTCCTCCAGGTCAGAGGCAGTAATGACCAGGGATGTTCTCTGTTTAGTGAGTCCTCCAGATCAGAGGCAGTAGGGATGACCAGGGATGTTCTCTGTTTAGTGAGTCCTCCAGATCAGAGGCAGTAGGGATGTTCTCTTGATAAGTGTTCAAATTGGACCGTTTTCTGTCCTGCTAAGCATTCAACATGTAACGAGTACTTTTGGGTGTCAGGGAAAATGTATGGAGTAAAAAGTACATCATTTTCTTCATGAATGTAGAGAAGTAAAAGAGAAAGTTGTTAAAAATATATTTCTCAAAGAGATAATGAATGAATGAGAACAATTGACATTCAAGAATTAGTCACTGTGTTAACCACAACCAACATGTTGGATCTCTGTTTAGTTGTCACTGTGTTAACCACAACCAACATGTTGGATCTCTGTTTAGTTGTTACTGTGTTAACCACAACCAACATGCTGGATCTCTGTTTAGTTGTCACTGTGTTGACCACAACCAACATGTTGGATCTCTGTTTAGTTGTCACTGTGTTGACCACAACCAGCATGCTGGATCTCTGTTTAGTTGTCACTGTGTTGACCACAACCAACATGTTGGATCTCTGTTTAGGGGTCAGTGCTCTAAAATGAGTCTCTCTGGGGAGAGAGAGGAGGGGGGCCCTGCCTCTAAAATGCATCTCTCTGGGGGACATGACACCAAAGCTAAGAGGTAAGATGACAATTTTATGAAGAATTTATTAACTTTATTTCCAAAATAAATAGCTATCTTAAGATGAATGCAGTTACTGTAAATCTCTCTGGATAAGAGCATCTGCTAAATCAGGGGTTCTCAATCCGGGGTCTGTGGAGGTACTGCAGGGGTTCTCAATCCGGGGTCTGTGGAGGTACTGCAGGGGCTCCACGGCACCCTGACTGTACTCGTTGCAATGTAACACATTTGATAGAATTTTCACATGACACGACCACTTTGCCTACTCTTAATTATTGCCTAATATAATGGAATGCATATTTTCTTTACCAATTCTGATCGTTGTTACAAGAAGAATTTTGACAATATTCCCGTTATATCAACACACTCTTCACACCCGTTTAACAACTCTAAATAGCTTTGGCATAGTAGGCATCAAGTCCCTTGCCAATAATGTTGCCTGCAACGTTGCATACAATGTTCATTTTCATCGAACACAGATTACGCCCTAGATGTCTTCAATTGCCCAATTTATAGCCATGCCAAATTTAGGATAATTTTTTTAACAATGTGATGTTGTGCTCCCAAGGGAGAACTTGAAATAACATGATGTGGATAATTAAATAATCAAAAGAAAAACGTGTTAATTTTACACTCAGAAAAGAAGGTTCCTTATAGAACCAAAAAGGCTTCTCTCACTTCCTTAATATATGGAACCACTAAAAGTTATATATATTTTGGGGTTCAGTGAAGAAGAACCTCTAGAGTTCTGATCAATGAAAGGTGAATGTTTTGAGGATGTGAACCCAGCAGCCCTCCAGTGGTCAGATCAATTCCTCCCGTTTTTACTAGCACCCGGCCCGGGATTCAAACCAGCCACCTTTCAGCCACAGGTCCAACTCCTGCCACAGCTCCAACTCCTTAATCGCTGGGCGAAAACCTGAGTTAATCTTGGGAAATTAGCATAAATTAATCTGCCAAAATGAAGACAAAATGCTTTGGAGACATACATGGTATCACTTGTTATACATAAGTATTATACATAAATCATTGCCAAAAGGACAGGACATATATTATTTATGGATTGATCATATCAAATATCAAAACATTATTTTAACTACTACAAAGCATTTACATGTGGCTCAGGAACCACTGACTCACTGCATTGTTCTATAGTATTATCAAGACACCTGCTGTTAACTCTTAACTACTTAGGACAGCTCACGAGGTGTTCTAAATATCTGCTGACTAGGTGGGACTAGAGATTTCATGCATAGCTTTAATTTATTCCCCGAAGTGTCAAATGTCTTTATTCTCAGCACTTATACGACCACTTCTCTACTCTGAGACGCTTTGTGGATATGGGCCTAGATCTCAAAATATTGTTATAAAAAAAGTGGAACGTTTGTTTAACATAATAATAAAAAATGAATATTACTAATGTAACCCACTGTAAAGACTGGGCTTAGTTGATTGTGTTGCACTGCTCAAGTCCGCGTTCTGGAACTGTCCGAGTCCACGTCCGGTGTGGCACCAAGAATATTGTCCGGTTACGCGCAGAGTGGACTAAGGTAAATTTTGGGGAATAACGATGGAGTTTGTTACAGTGTTGAAACGCCAAACTTTATTGTTCAATTAGCTTTTTGCTTTACGGTCAGGGACAGGATGAGTGTAGCCAGATCCTTTTCACTCTCTATCCTTGTTTCATTTTGTGGTTCACCGGATTCGTCATCATCATCGAGACAAACGACAGACGAACGTCCTGCTAGCTAGCCAAGCTAGTCGGTAAAGCTAGGTAAGCTAGCTAGCTACTCTACCAGCAGCATCCTAGTTATCCTAGCTAGTCGGTACAGCTAGGTAAGCTAGCTAGCTACTCTACCAGCAGCATCCTAGTTATCCTAGCTAGTCGGTACAGCTAGGTAAGCTAGCTAGCATCTCTACCAGCAGCATCCTAGTTATCCAAGCTAGTAGGTACAGCTGGGTAAGCTAGCTAGCTAGCTACCCTACCAGCAGCATCCTAGTTATCCTAGCTAGTCGGTACAGCTGGGTAAGCTAGCTAGCTACTCTACCAGCAGCATCCTAGTTATCCTAGCTAGTCGGTACAGCTGGGTAAGCTAGCTAGCTACTCTACCAGCAGCATCCTAGTTATCCTAGCTAGTTGGAACAGCTGGGTAAGCTAACTAGCTACTCTACCAGCAGCATCCTAGTTATCCAAGCTAGTCGGTACAGCTGGGTAAGCTAGCTAGCTAGCTACTCTACCAGCAGCATCCTAGTTATCCTAGCTAGTCGGTACAGCTGGGTAAGCTAGCTAGCTACTCTACCAGCAGCATCCTAGTTATCCTAGCTAGTCGGTACAGCTGGGTAAGCTAGCTAGCTACTCTACCAGCAGCATCCTAGTTATCCTAGCTAGTTAGAACAGCTGGGTAAGCTAACTAGCTACTCTACCAGCAGCATCCTAGTTATCCTAGCTAGTCGTTACAGCTAGGTAAGCTAGCTAGCTACTCTACCAGCAGCATCCTATTTATCCTAGCTAGTCGTTACAGCTAGGTAAGCTAGCTAGCTACTCTACCAGCAGCATCCTAGTTATCCTAGCTAGTCGGTACAGCTAGGTAAGCTAGCTAGCTACTCTACCAGCAGCATCCTAGTTATCCTAGCTTGTCGGTACAGCTAGGTAAGCTAGCTAGCTACTATACCAGCAGCATCCTAGTTATCCTAGCTAGTCGGTACAGCTAGGTAAGCTAGCTAGCTACTCTACCAGCAGCATCCTAGTTATCCTAGCTAGTCGGTACAGCTGGGTAAGCTAGCTAGCTACTCTACCAGCAGCATCCTAGTTATCCAAGCTAGTTGGTACAGCTAGGTAAGCTAGCTAGCATCTCTACCAGCAGCATCCTAGTTATCCAAGCTAGTCGGTACAGCTGGGTAAGCTAGCTAGCTAGCTACCCTACCAGCAGCATCCTAGTTATCCTAGCTAGTCGGTACAGCTGGGTAAGCTAGCTAGCTACTCTACCAGCAGCATCCTAGTTATCCTAGCTAGTCGGAACAGCTGGGTAAGCTAGCTAGCTACTATACCAGCAGCATCCTAGTTATCCTAGCTAGTCAGAACTGCTAGGTAAGCTAGCTAGCTACTATACCAGCAGCATCCTAGTTATCCTAGCTAGTCGGTACAGCTAGGTAAGCTAGCTAGCTACTCTACCAGCAGCATCCTAGTTATCCTAGCTAGTCGGTACAGCTATGTAAGCTAGCTAGCTACTCTACCAGCAGCATCCTAGTTATCCTAGCTAGTCGGTACAGCTAGGTAAGCTAGCTAGCTACTCTACCAGCAGCATCCTAGTTATCCTAGCTAGTCGGAACAGCTGGGTAAGCTAGCTAGCTACTATACCAGCAGCATCCTAGTTATCCTAGCTAGTCAGTACTGCTAGGTAAGCTAGCTAGCTACTATACCAGCAGCATCCTAGTTATCCTAGCTAGTCGGTACAGCTAGGTAAGCTAGCTAGCTACTCTACCAGCAGCATCCTAGTTATCCTAGCTAGTCGGTACAGCTAGGTAAGCTAGTTCGCTACTCTACCAGCAGCATCCTAGTTATCCTATCCTCCCTCTCTCGTTGACGGATGCTGGCTACCTCTGTCCGGTTCTCCTCTCTTCACTAGATGGACGGTAACTTTAGTGTTTAACCCCTCTGTATCCAAGGACCAATCTTTTGAATATTTTTTTCGGGGCGCCTCAAGTAGGCTGGACACATTCCATTTTGTTTATTCTCAGCTGCCTCACCAACGTCTGAATGTGAATTAATAACTTTTAATTGCTAAATATTTCCAATAGATGGCAGCATAAGACCACGAAGCATCAGTTATAGGCTACAAGCAGCAATATGATTGACATAAAATAGCATGCAACCACAGACTATATGTCCCATGATTTTCTAAAATGGTCACTCATTAACATAACTTTAGTTAGCTATATATCTCGTTTTAGGGCTGTGTTGCTTTTAGGAGAGCAAATTAATAGTGACTAGAGCAGGTATTGAACCTCAGTATACATTTATTATAAAAAGTAATCTTAATATCTGATATTGCGAGTAAACAACCTCAGAATAGAAAAGACAAGAGTGCGTCTTCCAGCCCACCAATAAATTACATCATTCAACCCTCCCGGTTAGTAAATTTACCTCAACATGCCCCTGGAGAAGGCAGAGCGATGACGCCAGCTTTTTACCGGGGCTGAGTTGACTACTAGAGAGAGAAGGCAGAGCGACGACACCAGCTTTTTACCGGGGCTGAGTTGACTACTAGAGAGAGAAGGCAGAGCGACGACACCAGCTTTTTACCGGGGCTGAGTTGACTACTAGAGAGAGAAGGCAGAGCGACGACACCAGCTTTTTACCGGGGCTGAGTTGACTACTAGAGAGAGAAGGCAGAGTGACGACACCAGCTTTTTACCGGGGCTGAGTTGACTACTAGAGAGAGAAGGCAGAGCGACGACACCAGCTTTTTATACATTTTGTTCATTATTTAAAAAAATAAACTACTGATTTAGATGGGTGAGATTATCTGCCAAAGTAACAGCCCTGTAGACAAAGAAGAGCTCTCCAGTAGGTACCAAAACATTCAAAGGACTTTTTCTCAAAAGTGAGGTTCCAAGTTGATTAACATTCAAAGCAGAATTACTTTCCCATTGTTCCTCAACTGCAGTGTCTGATATACCATTTTCTAGCTCTGAGTCTCTACTTTTATCCAATGTAAAAAACACCATTTTGCTACATAAGATCGAAACGGTCGGTCACATTTGAGAGTGAGGCAGATATATAGCATTTTGTAAAAAATTATTATTTGTCTCTCTGAAAGGAAACCATCAAGTGATAGATTTTAAACAAAAACATGTCTGTCATTGAACAACCCCATGCCATGATTAAAAAACACACCTCTATAATAATTTCTTTAAACAATAAAAGCTAATTTACCAACATTTCTGAAAATGGATATGTAGCGGTTCGGAATGAAACTCGTTTCCCCATCTGAGATCAGAGTAGATGAGAGATGTAATGTTTGTCTCTGTTGTGTTGAAGTCCAATCAAGCAGGAGAGACCAGCCTCCCCTGTTCCCAGCTGTGTGTCCATGAAGAGTGAGCAGTCTATGGATCCTCCTATATCCTTTAGAGAGGGAGACTTTTCTACTGAACAAAGGTAAGAAGAACTCATGGGTCATGGTCAGTGAGTTAAACAACACTGTCTCTAGTCAT
>NW_027675466.1:957500-970000 GCF_965601325.2 Salmo salar
AGAGATGCCCAAGACTCTGACTGAGATGTACACACACCTTGTGGTGTTTCATACCAAACAGAAGAATGAAAAGTATCTTGGGAAAGAACAGACAGGTCCACACTGGAATAAAGAGAGCATTCTGTCACTGGGAAAACTGGCTTTTCAACAGCTTGTGAAGGGCAATCTGATTTTCTATGAAGAAGACCTGAAAGAGGCTGGCATTGATGTCAATGAAGCCTCGGTGTACTCAGGATTGTGCACACAGCTCTTTAAAGAGGATTGTGGGCTGTACCAGGACAAGGTGTACTGCTTTGTTCATCTGAGCATTCAGGAGTTTCTGGCTGCTGTATATGTGTTCCTCTCATTCATCAACAACAATGAGAATCTAATGGACAAACCACAATCAACATCCAGGAACCTTTCTGCGCTGTTCAGAAAGCCTGAAGTTTCTTTCTACAAGAGTGCTGTGGATAAAGCCTTACAAAGTGAGACAGGAAACCTGGACCTGTTCCTCCGCTTCCTTCTGGGCCTCTCACTGGAGTCCAATCAGAAGCACTTACGAGGTCTACTGACAAAGACAAGAAGCAGCTCACAGAGCCATGAAGAGACAGTCAAGTACATCAAGGAGAAGATCAGGGAGAATCCCTCTCCAGAGAGGAGCATCAATCTGTTCCACTGTCTGAATGAACTGAATGACCATTCTCTAGTGGAGGAGATCCAAAGCTTCCTGAGCTCAGGAAGTGTCTCAAAACCCTACCTGTCACCTGCACAGTGGTCAGCTCTGGTCTTTGTGTTGCTGACTTCAGAAAAGGAGCTGGATGTGTTTGACCTGAAGAAATTCTCCAGATCAGAGGAAGGTCTTCTGAGGCTGCTGCCAGTGATCAAAGCCTCCAGAGCTGCTCTGTGAGTACATAAAATGACATATAAGAAGTATTCATCAGGAAGAAATATTATGTTTAGAGAAAAATATGTATTATAATATGTATGTTGAAAAACATATTGAATAAATGCATTGATGGAAGATGAATCTATATGTTGTTTGGGAATATGAACCAAATGCATCTACCGCTGTCCTTCTATACTACTGGTGTTAAATTAACAGTGTGTTTGTGAAGTCATGATGATCTCGTTGCAGGCTGTCACGCTGTCTAGTCACAGAGGAAGGCTGTGCTTCTCTGGTCTCAGCTCTGAGGTCAAACCCCTCACACCTGAGAGAGCTGGACCTGAGTAACAATGACCTGAAGGATTCAGGAGTGAAGCTGCTCTCTGCTGGACTGGGGGATCCACACTGTAAACTGGAGACTCTGAGGTCAGTATTCCTGTAGTTGGTCAACAAGTGATAACTGTTCACCAGATCCACATGTGTTTACCAGACACACATAGTCCACACCATATGTGTTTGGATAGTGAAGCTTACAGTTTTAAATGTGGTGCTATGCTCCAGCATTTTGGATTTGAGATAGAATGTTTCATATTAGGTGACAGTACAGAATGTCACCTTTTTTTTAGGGTATTTTCATACATAGCTGTGTTACTGTTAAGAAAGGAAAGCACTTTATGTATTTAGTTCTCCCATTTGAAAAAGTTGTACATATTCGGACAAATTCACTTATATTGTATTAAAGTTGTCATAAGTTTAGTAGTTGGTCCCATGTTCCATGCCTGCAGTGATTACATCAAGCTTGTGATTCTACAAACTTGTTGAATGCATTTGCAGTTTGTCTTGGTTGTGTTTTGGATTATGTTTTTCCTAATAGAAACTGAATGGTGAATAATGTCCTGTCATTTTGGAGTCACTTCACTTGTATTGTCAGAAAGAATATTACATGTTTCTGAACACTTCTACATTCATGTGGATGCTACCATGATTATGAATAAACATGAATGAATCATTAATGATGATGAATGAGAAATTTACAGAGGCACAAAGATCAGACCCTCTCTGTTATTGGTGTTATTCTGTATACTTCTGGCCCTTCTTTGGACACTGTGTTAACTAACCTCCAGATGAGCATCAATGCCATACAGCTCTCCTTCCGTGGCCTCCCACTGCTCTTAAATACAAGTAAAACTAAATGCTCTTCAACCGATCGCTGCCTGCACCTGCCCGCCCATCCAGCATCACTACTCTGGACGGTTCTGACTTAGAATATGTGGACAACTACAAATACCTAGGTGTCTGGTTAGACTGTAAACTCTCCTTCCAGACTCACTATAAGCATCTCCAATCCAAAATTAAATCTAGAATTGGCTTCCTATTTCGCAACATAGCATCCTTCACTCATGCTGCCAAACATACCCTTATAAAACTGACGATCCTACTGATCCTTGACTTCGGTGATGTCATTTACAAAATAGCCTCCAATACCCTACTCAATAAATTGGATGCAGTCTATCACAGTGCCATCTGTTTTGTCACCAAAGCCCCATATACAGTGGGGGAAAAAAGTATTTGATCTCCTGCTGATTTTGTACGTTTGTCCACTGACAAAGAAAGGATCAGTCTATAATTTTAATGGTTTATTTGAACAGTGAGAGACATAATAACAACAAAAACATCCAGAAAAACGTATGTCAGAAATGTTGTAAATTGATTTGCATTTTAATGAGGGAAATAAGTATTTGACCCCCTCTCAATCAGAAAGATTTCTGGCTCCCAGGTGTCTTTTATACAGGTAACGAGCTGAGATTAGGAGCACACTCTTAAAACCTCTTACATCTAGATGTTCCGCTAGCGGAACACCGCTCCAATATCCAATGATAGGGTGTGGCGCGAATTACAAAGTCCTCAAAAATCCCAAAACTTCAATTGTTCAAACATATGACTATTTTACACCATTTTAAAGACAAGACTCTCCTTTATCTAACCACATTGTCCGATTTCAAAAAGGCTTTACAACAAAAGCAAAACATTAGATTATTTCAGGAGAGTACCCATCCAGAAATAATTCACACCCATTTTTCAAGCTAGCATATATGTCACAAAAACAAAACCACAGCTAAATGCAGCACTAACCTTTGATGATCTTCATCAGATGACACTCCTAGGACATTATGTTATACAATACATGCATGTTTTGTTCAATCAAGTTCATATTTATATAAAAAAAACAGCTTTTTACATTAGCATGTGACGTTCAGAACTAGCATACCTACCGAAACTTCCGGTGAATTTACTAAATTACTCACGATAAACGTTCACAAAAAACATAACAATTATTTTAAGAATTATAGATACAGAACTCCTTTATGCAATCGCTATGTCCGATTTTAAAATAGCTTTTCGGTGAAAGCACATTTTGCAATATTCTGAGTAGATAGCCCGGCCATCCTGGCTAGCTATTTTGACACGCACCAAGTTTGGCACTCACCAAACTCAGATTTACTATAAGAAAAATTGGATTACCTTTGCTGTTCTTTGTCAGAATGCACTCCCAGGACTTCTAGATTACACCCAATGTTGTTTTGGTTCCAAATAATCCATAGTTATATCCAAATAGCGGCGTTTTGTTCTTGCGTTCAAGACACTATCCAAAGGGTGACGCGCCGGCGCATATCTTGACAAAAAAAATTAAAATATAAAATATTCCATTACCGTACTTCGAAGCATGTCAAACGCTGTTTAAAATAAATTTTTATGCGATTTTTTCTCGTAAATTAGCGATAATATTCCGACCGGGAGACGTCGTTTTCGTTCAAAGACTGAAAATGTAAAATGGACTCTTCACGTGCATGCGTGCGCCCGTTTCATTGTTCTCAGATCGACCACTATCCAAATGCGCTACTGTTTTTCAGCCAGGGACTGCAGAGTCATCATTCAACGTTCTGGCACCTTCTGAGAGCCTATGGGAGTCTTAGAAAATGTCAATGTACAGCAGAGATCCTCTGTTTTCGATAAAGAGGCTATAGAAGGCCAAGAAATGGTCAGACAGGGCACTTCCTGTTTAGAATCTTCTCAGGTTTTGGCCTGCCATATGAGTTCTGTTATACTCACAGACACCATTCAAACAGTTTTAGAAACTTTAGGGTGTTTTCTATCCAAATCAAACAATTATATGCATATTCTAGTTTCTGGGCAGGAGTAATAACCAGATTAAATAGGGTACGTTTTTTATCCGGCCGTGAAAATACTGCCCCTATCCTAAACAGGTTAAAGGGAGTGCTCCTAACCGCAACTTGTTACCTGTAAAAAAAGACACCTGTCCACAGAAGCAATCAATCAATCAGATTCCAAACTCTCCACCATGGCCAAGACCAAAGAGCTCTCCAAGGATGTCAGGGAGAAGATTGTAGACCTACACAAGGCTGGAATGGGCTACACGACCATCGCCAAGCAGCTTGGTGAGAAGGTGACAACATTTGGTGCGATTATTCGCAAATGGAAGAAACACAAAAGAACTGTCAATATCCCTCGGCCTGGGGCTCCATGCAAGATCTCACCTCGTGGAGTTGCAATGATCATGAGAACGGTGAGGAATCAGCCCAGAACTCCACGGGAGGATCTTGTCAATGATCTCAAGGCAGCTGGGACCATAGTCACCAAGAAAACAATTGGTAACACACTACGCCGTGAAGGACTGAAATCCTGCAGCCCCCGCAAGGTCCCACCGCTCAAGAAAGCACATATACATGCCCGTCTGAAGTTTGCCAATGAACATCTGAATGATTCAGAGGACAACTGGTGAAAATGTTGTGGTCAGATGAGACCAAAATGGAGCTCTTTGACATCAACTCAACTCGCCGTGTTTGGAGGAGGAGGATTGCTGCCTATGACCACAAGAACACCATCTCCACCGTCAAACATGGAGGTGGAAACATTATGTTTTGGGGGTGTTTTTCTGCTAAGGGGACAGGACAACTTCACTGCATCAAAGGGACGATAGACGGGGCCATGTACCGTCAAATCTTGGGTGAGAACCTCCTTCCCTCAGCCAGGGCATTGAAAATGGGTTGTGGATGGGTATTCCAGCATGACAATGACCCAAAACACACGGCCAAGGCAACAAAGGAGTGGCTCAAGAAGAAGCACATTAAGGTCCTGGAGTGGCCTAGCCAGTCTCCAGACCTTAATCCCATAGAAAATCTGTGGAGGGAGCTGAAGGTTCGAGTTGCCAAACGTCAGCCTCGAAACCTTAATGACTTGGAGAAGATCTGCAAAGAGGAGTGGGACAAAATCCCTCCTGAGATGTGTGCAAACCTGGTGGCCATCTACAAGAAACGTCTGACCTCTGTGATTGCCAACAAGGGTTTTGCCACCAAGTACTGTGTCATGTTTTGCAGAGGGGTCAAATACTTATTTCCCTCATTAAAATGCAAATCATTTTATAACATTTTTCACATGCGTTTTTCTTGATTTTTTTGCTGTTATTCTGTCTCTCACTGTTCAAATACACCTACCATTAAAATTATAGACTGATCATTTCTTTGTCAGTGGGCAAACGTACAAAATCAGCAGGGGATCAAATACTTTTTTCCCCCACTGTACTTCCCACCACTGTGACCTGTACGCTCTCATTGTCTGGCCCTCTCTTGATACTCGTTGCTAAACCCACTGGCTCCAGGTCATCTACAAGACCCTGCTAGGTAAAGTCCCCCCTTATCTCAGCTCACTGGTCACCATAGCAGTACCCACCTGTAGCACGCGCTCCAGCAGGTATATCTCTCTGGTCACCCCCAAAGCCAATTCCTCCTTCGGCCGCCTCTTCTTCCAGTTCTCTGCTGCCAATGACTGGAACGAACTACAAAAATCTCTAAAACTGGAAACACTTATCTCCCTCACTAGCTTTAAGCACCAGCTGTCAGAGCAGCTCACAGATTACTGCACCTGTACATAGCCCATCTATAATTTATCCCAACTACTTCTTCCCCTACTGTATTTATTTATTTAGCTCCTTTTCTCCCCATTATTTCTACTTTGCACTTTCTTCCACTGCATATCTACCATTCCAGTGTTTTACTTGCTATATTGTATTTACTTTGCCACCATGGCCTTTTTTGCCTTTACCTCCCTTATTTCACTTCATTTGCTCACATTGTATATAGACTTATTTTTCTACTGTATTATTGACTGTATGTTTGTGTAATATCCTTGTTTGAACCAAGTATTGAGTTTATTTGTTATAATTAATTGGTATTATATTTAAAAGATGATTGAATTGCTCCTAAACTGTAATGTTGTTAATGCATTATGCTTTTTGAAGAAATATTTATTTAAATGTATAAGTGAATAGTATGTTTTACTTTGAAGTTTAAGTTTTGACCAATAAGGTCGCTTGTTAAGTTGTGGCCAATGGGAGTTGACCTGGTTAACGGGAGGGAAAAAGACGTTGATGAAAGGATGGACGTTTTACCTCAGGACGGTTGGTGAAGGAAAATTATAAAAGAAGACGACAGAACTACAACAAAACCCATAGCTACTAAGACATGAAGGGAAATACATGTTTTATTTAATAAAAGAGTTGTTATAATTTAGTTAAAACTTAGTAAAGACTGAATCTACCGACTCGTCGTGGAGGTATTAGCCAGCTAGAGGTTAGCCTAGCATTTTAAAGACAAGACTCTCGTTAATCTAACCACACTGTCCGATTTCAAAAAGGCTTTACAACGAAAGCAAAACATTAGATTATGTCAGCAGAGTACCCAGCCAGAAATAATCAGACACCCATTTTTCAAGCTAGCATATAATGTCACATAAACCCAAACCACAGCTAAATGCAGCACTAACCTTTGATGATCTTCATCAGATGACAAACCTAGGACATTATGTTATACAATGCATGCATGTTTTGTTCAATCAAGTTCATATTTATATCAAAAACCAGCTTTTTACATTAGCATGTGACTAGCATGTGACTAGCATTCCCACCGAACACTGCCGGTGAATTTACTAAATTACTCACGATAAACGTTCACAAAAAGCATAACAATTCTTTTTAGAATTATAGATACAGAACTCCTCTATGCACTCGATATGTCAGATTTTAAAATAGCTTTTCGGTGAAAGCACATTTTGCAATATTCTGAGTAGATAGCCCGGCATCACAGGGCTAGCTATTTAGACACCCAGCAAGTTTAGCACTCACCAAAGTCAGATTTACTATAAGAAAAATGTTATTACCTTTGCTGTCTTCGTCAGAATGCACTCCCAGGACTTCTACTTCAATAACAAATGTTGGTTTGGTTCAAAATAATCCATTGTTATATCCAAACAGCGGCGTTTTGTTCGTGCGTTCAAGACACTATCCGAAAGGGTAAAGAAGGGTTACGAGCATGGCGCAATTCGTGACAAAAAAATTCTAAATATTCCATTACCGTACTTCGAAGCATGTCAACCGCTGTTTAAAATCAATTTTTATGCCATTTTTCTCATAAAAAAGCGATAATATTCCGACCGGTAATCTCCGTTTAGGTAAACAGACGAAAGAAATTAAAGCATGGGGTCGACTCGGGCACGCGCCTAAGCCCATAGTACTCTGATCGGCCAATTGCCAAAATCGATAATGTGTTTCAGCCAGAGGCTGCCTCGATATCGTTCAGCTTTTTCCCGGGCTGTGAGAGCCTATGGGAGCCGTAGGAAGTGTCACGTTAGAGCAAAGATCCTCAGTCTTCAATAAAAAGAGCCAAGATGAAACACAACTTGTCAGACAGGCCACTTCCTGCATGAAATCTTCTCAGGTTTTTGCCTGCCATATGAGTTCTGTTATACTCACAGACACCATTCAAACAGTTTTAGAAACTTTAGGGTGTTTTCTATCCAAAGCCAATAATGATATGCATATTCTAGTTACTGGGTAGGAGTAGTAACCAGATTAAATCGGGTATGTTTTTTATCCGGCCATGTCAATACTGCCCCCGAGCCCTAACAGGTTAAATAGGGGGACTAGATAGATAAAGTGCTTTTATTTTTCTAAATGGTGAAACAGATATGTATGAAAATATCCTCAAATAAAAATACATGTTTCTATCTGCAGGCAAAACTTTGATCATTTGTAATTTATAATATGATACTTTAATGTATGAGTAGATATGGAAGGTTTCAGGACACTGATATATCTGAATATGTTGAAGAAATATACTTCCACTATTTTCACCACCAGAGAATAGCAGTGTGATTTTAATATGATTTGACTCTTTGCAGGCTGTCAGGCTGTCTAGTCACAGAGGAAGGCTGTGCTTCTCTGGTCTCAGCTCTGAGGTCAAACCCCTCACACCTGAGAGAGCTGGACCTGAGCTACAATCACCCAGGAGACTCAGGAGTCAGACTGCTCTCTGCTGGACTGGAGGATCCACACTGCAGACTGGAGAAACTCAAGTATGTAGAGGGTTTATGTCAATGTTCATATCAGACATGTTTGACTTTTCAGGCTAGTTAATACAAACATTCTTACCACCACTTGGACAAGGTTGTGTGTGTGTGTGTGTCCAGTGTGTGTGTGTGTGTGTCCAGTTTGTGTGTGTCTGTGTGTGTTTGTGTCCTGTGTGTGTTTGTGTCCTGTGTGTGTGTGTGTCCTGTGTGTGTGTCCTGTGTGTGTGTCCTGTGTGTGTGTGTGCGTGTCCTGTGTGTGTGTGTGTGTCCTGTGTGTGTGTGTGTCCTGTGTGTGTGTGTGTCCTGTGTGTGTGTGTGTCCTGTGTGTGTGTGTGTGTGTGTCCTGTGTGTGTGTGTGTCCTGTGTGTGTGTGTGTGTGTCCTGTGTGTGTGTGTCCTGTGTGTGTGTGTGTGTAGTGTGTGTGTGTGTGTGTGTGTGTGTGTGTCCTGTGTGAATATCTGATACAATATGTTGACACACTGGACACACACACACACACACACACACACACACTGGACACACACACACACACACACACACTGGACACACACACACTGGACACACACACACACACATACTGGACACACACACACTGGACACACACACACTGGACACACACACACTGGACACACACAAACTGGACACACACACACACACACACACACAGGACACACACACACACAGGACACACACACAGGACACACACACAGGACACTCACACACACACACACACACACACACAGACACAGGACACTCACACACACACACACACAGACACAGGACACTCACACACACACACAGGACACACACACACACACACACACAGACACAGGACACTCACACACACACACACACAGACACAGGACACTCACACACACACACTGGACACACACACACACACACACTGGACACACACACACACACACACACACTGGACACACACACACACACACACACACACACTGGACACACACACACACACACACACACTGGACACACACACACTGGACACACACACACACACATACTGGACACACACACACTGGACACACACACACTGGACACACACACACTGGACACACACAAACTGGACACACACACACACACACACACAGGACACACACACACACAGGACACACACACAGGACACACACACAGGACACTCACACACACACACACACAGACACAGGACACTCACACACACACACACACAGACACAGGACACTCACACACACACACAGGACACACACACACACAGGACACACACACACACAGGACACACACACACACAGGACACACACACAGGACACACACACACACACACAGGACACACACACACACACACACACAGGACACACACACACACACACAGGACACACACACACACACAGGACACACACACACAGGACACACACACACACAGGACTCACACACACACACACACACACACAGGACTCACACACACACACACAGGACTCACACACACACACACAGGACTCACACACACACACACAGGACTCACATACACACACACAGGACTCACATACACACACACAGGACTCACACACACACACAGGACACACACACACACAGGACTCATATACACACACAGGACTCACACACACACAGGACTCACACACACACAGGACACACGCACACACAGGACACACACACACACACATACACACACACACACACACACACACACACACACACACACACACACACACACACACACACACACACACACACACACACACACACACAG
Organism: Salmo salar; assembly: GCF_965601325.2. NCBI lineage: Eukaryota > Metazoa > Chordata > Actinopteri > Salmoniformes > Salmonidae > Salmo > Salmo salar. The sequence goes on from NW_027675466.1 coordinate 967,556, forward strand.
GACACACACACACACACAGGACACACACACACACAGGACACACACACACACAGGACACACACACACACAGGACTCACACACACACACAGGACACGCACACACACACACACAGGACACACACACAGGACACACACACAGGACACACACACAGGACACACACACACACACACACACACACACAGGACTCACACACACACACACACACACACACACACACACACACACACACACACACACACACACACACACACACACACACACACACACACACAGGACACACACACACAGGACACACACACACAGGACACACACACACACACACAGGACACACAGGACACACACACACACACACAGGACACACACACACACACAGGACACACACACACACACACAGGACACACGGACACACACACACACACACACACACACACACACACACAGGACACACGGACACACACACACACAGGATACACACACACACACACACACACACACACACAGGATACACATACACACACACACACAGGACACACACACAGGACACACACACACACACACACACACACAGGACACACACACAGGACACACACACACACACACACTCACAGGACACACACACACACACACTCACAGGACACACACACACACACACACACACACACACACACATACACACAGGACACACACACAGGACACACACACACACAGGACACACACACACACACACTCACAGGACACACACACTCACACACACACACACTGACAGGACACACACACACACACAGGACACACACACACACACACAGGACACACACACACACACACTCACACAGGACACACACACACACAGGACACACACACACACAGGACACACACACACACAGGACACACAGGACACACACACACAGGACACACACACACACACAGGACACACACACACACACACTCACACAGGACTCACACACACACACACAGGACTCACACACACACACACAGGACTCACACACACACACACAGGACTCACACACACACACAGGACTCACACACACACACACAGGACTCACACACACACAGGACTCACACACACACAGGACACATACACACACAGGACACACACACACAGGACACACACACGACACACAGGACACTCACACACACACACACACACAGGACACTCACACACACAGACACAGGACACACACACACACAGGACTCACACACACACACACAGGACTCACACACACACACACACAGGACTCACACACACACACACACAGGACTCACACACACACACACACAGGACTCACACACACACACACACAGGACTCACACACACACACACACACACAGGACTCACTCACACACACACAGGACACACTCACACACACACAGGACACACTCACACACACACAGGACACACTCACACACACACACAGGACACACACACAGGACACACACACGACACACAGGACACTCACACACACAGACACAGGACACTCACACTCACACACACACACACACAGGACTCACACACACACACACACAGGACTCACACACACACACACACAGGACTCACTCACACACACACACACACACAGGACTCACTCACACACACACAGGACACACTCACACACACACAGGACACACTCACACACACACACAGGACACACTCACACACACACACAGGACACACTCACACACACACACAGGACACACTCACACACACACACAGGACACACTCACACGCACAGGACACACACACACACACACACACACACACATAGGACACACACACACACACAGGACACACACACACACACACACACACACACAGGACACACACACACACACACAGGACACACACACACACACACACACACACACACACACAGGACACACACACACACAGGACACACATACACACACACACACACACGCACACACAGGACACACATACACACACACACACACAGGATACACACACACACACACACACACACAGGACACACACACACACACACACACACACACACACACACACACACACACACACACACACACACACACACACACACATACACACAGGACACACACACACACAGGACACACACTCACAGGACACACACACACAGGACACACACACACACAGGACACACACACACACACACACACACGGGACACACACACACACACGGGACACACACACACACACGGGACACACACACACACACACACGGGACACACACACACACACACGGGACACACACACACACACACACACGGGACGGACACACACACACACACACACAGGACGGACACACACAGGATGGACACACACACACACACATTACGGACACACACAGGACACACACACACACACACAGGACGGACACACACAGGACACACACACACACACACACAGGACACACACACACACACACACAC
>NW_027675466.1:972500-1042500 GCF_965601325.2 Salmo salar
GTTTTGAGTCTTCTGGAGGGAGATCTGACCGAACAAGAGCCATGGAACGATGATGTCCCATTAGACACCTGGCGCGCGAGTTCATGTTGGGTACCCTCGTTCCAATACGTTATAAAAGAGTATGCATTCGTCCACCTTGAATATTATTCATGTTCTGGTTAAAAAAGGCCCTAATGATTTATGCTATACAACGTTTGACATGTTTGAACGAACGGAAATATATTTTTTCCCCTCGTTCATGACGAGAAGTCCGGCTGGCTTACATCATGTGCTAACGAGATGGAGATTTTTGGACATAAATGATGAGCTTTTTTGAACAAAACTACATTCGTTATGGACCTGTGATACCTGGAAGTGACATCTGATGAAGAGAATCAAAGGTAATGGATTATTTACATAGTATTTTCGATTTTAGATCTCCCCAACATGACGTCTAGTCTGTATCGCAACGCGTATTTTTCTGGGCGCAGTGCTCAGATTATTGCAAAGTGTGATTTCCCAGTAAGGTTATTTTTAAATCTGGCAAGTTGATTGAGTTCAAGAGATGTAAATCTATAATTCTTTAAATGACAATATAATATTTTACCAATGTTTTCTAATTTTAATTATTTAATTTGTGACGCTGACTTGACTGCCGGTTATTGGAGGGAAACGATTTCCTCAACATCAATGCCATAGTAAAACGCTGTTTTTGGATATAAATATGAACTTGATAGAACTAAAAATGCATGCATTGTCTAACATAATGTCCTAGGAGTGTCATCTGATGGAGATTGTAAAAGGTTAGTGCATCATTTTAGCTGGTTTTATGGTTTTGGTGACCCTGTCTTTGACTTGACAAAACATTACACACAACTCTTGTAAATGTACTGTCCTAACATACTCTAAATTTATGCTTTCGCCGTAAAACCTTTTTGAAATCGTAAAACGTGGTTAGATTAAGGAGATGTTTATCTTTCAAATGGTGTAAAATAGTTGTATTTTTGAAAAATGTGAATTTTGACATTTATTTGGATTCAAATTTGCCGCTCTTGAAATGCACCTGCTGTTGATGGAGTGCACCACGGGTGGCACGCTAGCGTCCCACCTAGCCCCAAGAGGTTAATGATTTAGCAATGTAAGCAACCAGACAGCAGACAACTTGTGACCACTGTGAAACTGATAACAGGAAGAAGGTCTCCCCACCCAGGGAGGGGAGAAACCTTTAGGCTTGCAGTAGATTATGTAACATGGGGCAGGATATGATAAGCAATGTATGAGATGGAGAAGACTTGTAAATAAGCATTGACAGTGTTAAAGAAGAGGAGGAGCATTTGTAAGGGGTATGACATATGGTATGACCAAATGTCAGGTATAAAAGGCTGTGTACATTGTATGATATTCAGAGCTCTCGTAAATAAACATTCTGACCAATTGTAGGCTGGCTCTCCGTCTGCTTCATTCAACCAGAATCTTACACCCTCTGGGGGGCAGACTGAGTAGTTTAATTGAAGTTCGGTTTATGAACATTGGGAACAGAATTCCCATGACAATTTGGTCCTTCAAGCCGGATTCCAACATCTGTCCCTGTCTTCCTAAGGTAACACGCCGAAAACTGTGTTGGGGCGGGTCATTGACTCGTAAATTGTCCTGTCCCCTGAAATTGGGGTTCCATATCAGGCCGGTAAATTTCTAAGGTCGACAGAGACGGTGACGGAATCCAACCTACATTGCTTTTCCCAGCCTACAAGACAAAGGTCAGTAAATCTTTATTTACGCGGATTTGGGGGAATAATACCTGTATGATTGCATGTAGTGGATAAGGGAGTTAGTGTAGTCTAGGTGTTAAATGCCGAAATATCCGTTGGGGCATACTAACCTGGTGACCTGTCTTTAGAATATTGTGTGGAGAACCCTGATATAGGTAGTATTCTATGCAATTGGAAGAGAGGAATTGGGTGTAGAGCCATCCTAGGCAAGGTGTGGGGGTTCTGTAATGACCCTAGGTATCTGTGGCCACTACCAATGTAAACTACCTAATGTTGAGACCTAAAGGTTAAACTGGTCGATATACATTAGGCAAGCTAATGCGCTTAGATCTAAAGGATAACTGATCTAGATTATATTAGCGGGGAGGGTAGTCGAGATCTAACAGGGCGCAAAAATTGGTCTGACTATTCTATGGAAGGAGGAAGCACACACACATAGATTGTGAGAAGTGAAAAGCACATACACAGAGATCGTATGCATAGAGTGTGAGCACCCACACAGAGAGGAGTGATAAACACATATATTGTGATACACATAGAAGGTTTAAATGGAAACAGAGTAAAAGTATATATACATAGATTAAAGATAATAACAGATTATAGAAACACGCATAGATTGTGCAGCCTAATAATAAATAGTTATTGAATAACCATGGGTGGCAAACCCTCAAAGGAGGTGCAGGAATTAACTGGAGATGAGCAGTATATTGAGTTAAATGTTATAAAATAAATATTTATTTCAGTCCGATGTGGAGAAGGAAGTATGAATCTGATGGAAGTTTGGACATAGAAAAGTCGGGACTAATGATAAGAAAGATACATAAGGTATGTGGGGACAAGACAGGGGAACAGCAGGTCGAGGGTTAGACATAGCCAGGGTGTGGCTGTCTGAAGCCCGGAGAAGAAGGTGAGAAGGCAAGTGTAGAGAAAGAGAGAGAGAAAGTTGAACAAGGATATCAGCAGCGAAAAAATGATGTGCGTGTGAGATAGGTTTACTGACCAGTTAAAAGTAACTTGTCTATGTGTGAGACCTAATAACTTATCAAAAGTCACAATAGTAATTATTCCTAAATTCTGAGAAGGGGAAAAAGAGACAGAAACAACGAGGAAGAGAGCAGAGGGTGAAAAGAAAAAGGAAGTTACTAAGAAAGTTGCAAAGTTGGTTTGGCAATTTACATGTTACTTTTAAGTCTTGGACATTTCATAATTGTGAAGCCGAAAGAGAAGAGAAAGTTGAAAAGTTGGTTTTACTCTTACGATAGAGGAAAGGCAGAACGTTGTTGGAGTAGAGGTGATATATTTTTTTAGATTGTTTAGTTAACAATAGTGAATTTGAGCAGGAAGTAATGTATTCTAACATTATAATCTGTTTCCATTACGGGGAACAATGTCAGGTCAGTAAACTGAATTGCAGGTTGAGTTAATTTTTATTTTACAGGGACGGTGCACATTAATCACAGTAGTGTGTGTCTAATGGCAGGGTATTCCAGAAAGGGGAAGCTCTTACACTGAAAGCAGATTGACTTAACATCTATGATAGGGCGTGGCGCGAATTACAAACTCCTCAAAAATCCCAAAACGTCCATTGTTCAAACATATGACTATTTTAAAGACAAGACTCTCCTTTATCTAACCACATTGTCCGATTTCAAAAAGGCTTTACAACGAAAGCAAAACATTAGATTATGTCAGGAGACTACCCAGCCAGAAATAATCACACACTCATTTTTCAAGCCAGCATATAATGTCACAAAAACCAAAACTACAGCTAAATGCAGCACTAACCTTTGATGATCTTCATCAGATGACACTCCTAGGACATTATGTTATACAATACATGCATGTTTTGTTCAATCAAGTTCATATTTATATCAAAAAACAGCTTTTTACATTAGCAAGTGACGTTCAGAACTAGCATACCCACCGAAAGTTCCGGTGAATTTACTAAATTACTCACGATAAACGTTCACAAAAAACATAACAATTATTTTAAGATTTATAGATACAGAACTCCTTTATGCAATAGCTATGTCAGATTTTAAAATAGCTTTACGGTGAAAGCACATTTTGCAATATTCTGAGTAGATAGCCCGGCCATCATGGCTAGCTATTTTGACACCCACCAAGTTTGGCACTCACCAAACTCAGATTTACTATAAGAAAAATGGGATTACTTTTGGTGTTCTTCGTCAGAATGCACTCCCAGGACTTCTTCTTCACCAACAAATGTTGGTTTGGTTCAAAATAATCCATAGTTATCCAAATAGCTGCGTTCGTTCTTGCGTTCAAGACACTATCCGAAGGGTGACGCGCCGCAACATATCGTGACAAAAAAATTCTAAATATTCCATTACCGTACTTCGAAGCATGTCAAATGCTGTTTAAAATCAATTTTTATGTGATGTTTCTCGTAAAATAGCGATAATATTCCAAGCGGGCGACGTTGTTTTCGATCAAAGACTGAAAATGTAAAATGGACTCTTCATGTGCATGCGTGCGCCCATTTCATTGTTCTCAGATCGACCACTATCCAAATGTGCAACTGTTTTTCAGCCAGGGACTGCAGAGTCATCATTCAACGTTCTGGCGCCTTCTGAGAGCCTATGGGAGTCTTAGAAAATGTCACGTTACAGCAGGGATCCTCTGTTTTCGATAAAGAGGCTATAGAAGGCCAAGATATGGTCAGAGAGGGCACTTCCTGTATAGAATCTTCTCAGGTTTTGGCCTGCCATATGAGTTCTGTTATACTCACAGACACCATTCCAACAGTTTTAGAAACTTTAGGGTGTTTTCTATCCAAATCAAACAATTATATGCATATTCTAGTTTCTGGGCAGGAGTAATAACCAGATTAAATCGGGAACGTTTGTTATCCGTCCGTGAAAATTCTGCCCCCTATCCTAAACAGGTTAACCTGTTAGGGCTAGGGGGCAGTATTGACACGGCTGGATAAAAAAACATACCCGATTTAATCTGGTTACCACTCCTACCCAGTAACTAGAATATGCATATACTTATTACATATGGATAGAAAACACCCTAAATTTTCTAAAACTGTTTGAATGGTGTCTGTGAGTATAACAGAACTCATTTGGCAGGCAAAACCCTGAGACATTTTCTGACAGGAAGTGGATACCTGATGTGTTGTATTACCTTTAAACCTATCCCATTGAAAAACACAGGGGCTGAGGAATATTTTGGCACTTCCTATTGCTTCCACTAGATGTCACCAGCCTTTACAAAGTGTTTTGAGTCTTCTGGAGGGAGATCTGACCGAACAAGAGCCATGGAACGATGATGGCCCATTAGACACCTGGCGCGCGAGTTCATGTTGGGTACCCTCGTTCCAATACGTTATAAAAGAGTATGCATTCGTCCACCTTGAATATTATTCATGTTCTGGTTAAAAAAGGCCCTAATGATTTATGCTATACAACGTTTGACATGTTTGAACGAACGTAAATATATTTTTTCCCCTCGTTCATGACGAGAAGTCCGGCTGGCTTAGATCATGTGCTAACAAGACAGAGATTTTTGGACATAAATGATGAGCTTTTTTGAACAAAACTACATTCGTTATGGACCTGTGATACCTGGAAGTGACATCTGATGAAGAGAATCAAAGGTAATGGATTATTTACATAGTATTTTCGATTTTAGATCTCCCCAACATGACGTCTAGTCTGTATCGCAACGCGTATTTTTCTGGGCGCAGTGCTCAGATTATTGCAAAGTGTGATTTCCCAGTAAGGTTATTTTTAAATCTGGCAAGTTGATTGCGTTCAAGAGATGTAAATCTATAATTCTTTAAATGACAATATAATATTTTACCAATGTTTTCTAATTTTAATTATTTAATTTGTGACGCTGACTTGACTGCCGGTTATTGGAGGGAAACGATTTCCTGAACATCAATGCCATAGTAAAACGCTGTTTTTGGATATAAATATGAACTTGATAGAACTAAAAATGCATGCATTGTCTAACATAATGTCCTAGGAGTGTCATCTGATGGAGATTGTAAAAGGTTAGTGCATCATTTTAGCTGGTTTTATGGTTTTGGTGACCCTGTCTTTGAATTGACAAAACATTACACACAACTCTTGTAAATGTACTGTCCTAACATACTCTAAATTTATGCTTTCGCCGTAAAACCTTTTTGAAATCGTAAAACGTGGTTAGATTAAGGAGATGTTTATCTTTCAAAGGGTGTAAAATAGTTGTATGTTTGAAAAATTTGAATTTTGACATTTATTTGGATTCAAATTTGCCGCTCTTGAAATGCACCTGCTGTTGATGGAGTGCACCACGGGTGGGACGCTAGCGTCCCACCTAGCCCATAGAGGTTAAACCGCAGCCATCGACACAGCAGTTCTTAAAAGAGGAAGTAAACATAGACAAAGCTATATTAAAATTGTCAGTCTAGAGCACCAGTGAAAGGGATTTCGAAATGGGAGAAGTTAGGAGCAATTTATATAAGGACGGTATTTGGTATCATGATAAGTTACCAATACTACCTAAGTCATTGTTTAGAGATGCGGCAAGATTGACACATGGGCAGAGCCATGTGTCAACAGGGGGGATAGTAGAGCAGGTTCGGAAACACTTTGTGGCCTATTGGATAACGAACTACTTAAAAATTTTTTTTTTATAATAGATAAGTATATTAAATGGGAAGAAGCGGTCCCAACTTACTGGGTGGACACGATTAGGGTAGTTGGTTTACTAGGATCTATCTCTTTAAATTATGGATTACATTTTAGCTGATCAGGTAAACCATATAGAATGCCAGAGTTAGGGAGGCCAGAACAGGTAGACATAGAAGTTGAAGATATACTAACAGAACACATGGTTAACCAAACCCGTATGTCCGAGACTTTGTGTCCAACAAGTGAATTACAGGGGAAGATGATTCACTCAATCCAACCAGGAGACTGGGTGTGGATCCAGTCCCTGAGGAGAAGAGAACTGGAAGCAGCCACGGTGGGAGGGCCCATACCAAGTGTTCCTGGTAATAGCCTTCGTGGTGAGAATAGCTGAAAGAGCTACCTGGGTTCATATCACATATTGCGGGAGGGTAAGACACACTGACACTGTCGAACAATCACAGAGTTAGGAGAAGAACCGAATACCAATAAGGTTCAGGGGTTACCTCTCTAACAAAGATTCCCTAACCCGCCCGATCCTCACTGTGTGCGTTCATAGAAGTGAAAGTGTGGGTTGGCCTCTAGCCAGTGATATATTCACCGGGAGGGGGTGGGGCTTTACAGGGGTACTGGTCAGTCTGAGCTGTCTGATTGTGGGAGCCATATTCCTAATACACCATGAACCACTCGAGAAGTCAGAAAGTGGTAACTTGACCCATAGTGTAGAAGATGAGGAGTTTTTATGGCCTAGGTACAAAAGGTCACTCGATCTGGATAAAAAGGAAGTGAGAGTAGAGTTAGGGAAGGATGTCTCAATAGAGTTCTATGCAGACCAAATGGGGTCCCTAACCTCCTGGCAGTCTAGGACTCGGACTTCATGGGGAAGATATCTGTGTAGATCCCGGTGTAACTCATGGAATCAGGTCATAGCTCACACAGAGAGAGAAGGCTATGTCAATCCACACACCCAATATAGAAACAGATGGAGTATAGTGAAGGCCAGGGTTTTTGACTGCAATCCAGAGCAAGGGAAGTATTGCTTGAAGATAGGAATGACCATTAAAAGCATAAAGAAAGAGGATTTAGGATTATGGTATGTTGGCCTTGACCAGACCATTGTCGACACTGCGGTACCATTCCGAGTAGTAGAGGTTAGGACAGGAGATAGTTCTACCGCCAGCCAGAATACCAGTAGTACCCCTGATAAAACGGACATTACCCGTGTAGTCATCCAGAGCCAAGGACCGGTGAGAATAGTTCAGACGAAAGACCTTAAGGAAGTGATTGAGGTGGAGACTTGGTTTGGGGATTCCAACCTATGGCTGGAATGGATTCAGTATACAGCTAGATCAGTAGCTAAAGAAGAAGGTTATGCCTGCGCAACAGCCAAACTTCAGTTGACAACCATCCCCTTTCTACTCGATGGAATTAATTTACCAAGGGGAATGGCCTGTATGGTAAAGCTGTTCATGAAGGCAAGGAAGCCAGACAGTTGCACTGATCTGCATTATCTGTATCCTATGTGCTCATTAGATCCAGACTTCCCCCTTTCACAGTCGCAGGAGGAGACTATTATTGTGTGGCTCGACACAACACACACGGATGGAACGTAGGGGAAGTAAGAACATGTATTAGGACAGAGAATGTTACAACTGACGAGACAATGAGGGACCTGACTGGGTGGTTGAGTTCCGAGGACTTTAGTAAGATAAAAAGGCCGAGAGCGGATGTCTGGTGGTTGTGTGGAGGTATAAAGCTGTGGCCAAACGTGCCTGCAAATTGGACTGGTATTTGTGCATTGGTACAGTTAGGCATGCCCTTCACCCTTATACAACACAAAGACCTAGTGCCAGGTGAAAGAGAGGGGAGGAGTGCTCCGTCAGGGTCCTTTGACGATAGAATTTACATTGATAGCATTGGGGTACCAAGGGGGGTGCCTTATGAGTTTAAAGCTAGGAATCAGATATGGGCTGGATTGGAATCAAGTCTTTTTTGGTGGTCGACACTCAATAAAAATATGGATTGGATAAATTACATTTATTATAACCAACAGTGTTTCATCAACTATACCAGAGAGGCAATTCAAGGGTTAGCAGAACAGGCAGCTGCGACCACTTTGATGGTATTGCAGAATAGAATAGCTTTGGATATGCTTCTGGCTGAAAAGGGTGGTGTGTGTGTGATGTTCGGATCTGAATGCTGTACTTTCATCCCTAAGAACACAGCTCCAGATGGATCAGTGACCAAGGCCCTGGCCGGTCTAAACAATTTAGCTCAGGAGTTAGCAGAAAATTCCAGGGTGGACACGGCACTCACGGGATGGTTTGATAGTACGTTCGGAAAATGGAAAAAAGTTGTAATCACTGTGTTGTGGGCTGCTTTCACCTGTATGACTGTGTTGATATTATGTGGTTGTTGTTTGGTCCCTTGTGCGAGAGGTCTCATTTCCAGGGCTCTGGAGAAATCGATGACGGAGCAGATGGTGAGATATGGACCGATTCAAAGTTCAGACCAGTGGGATGACAATTACCTACCGCCGAGCCTGGTGGAGGATTCATTCAATTACGAGGAGCCCATGTTAGACGAGACCATCTTTAATGTTTGGGAACACTGTTTCTCTAAATGAAGGTCATAGCAAAAATCCTAATCCGAAGAGTTATGAATGGACATAGGCTTAGAACAGTCATTGATAAGTATGTAATGAAAATACATGTATTCGTTTTCTTTGATCTAGTTTGATTTTGTGTGACATTTCTGAATCCAATAAAAATAGATGTGTTATAGTGTATGTGAAATATTTAGCCAATAGGGTGGATTGTAATGGAAATAATATGATTAAAGGTTTGACTAAATGATTTCACCCTGAAAAGGTATAACCGAGTGATTATAAGATGAATGTACTAATGTGTGTGTGTCGGAAAAGTTGAAGCTTAACCTGTTAGGGCTAGGGGGCAGCATTTGCACGTCTGGATAAAAAAAAATGTACCCGATTTAATCTGGTTACTAATCCTACCCAGTAACTAGAATATGCATATACTTATTATATATGGATAGAAAACACTCTAAAGTTTCTAAAACTGTTTGAATGGTGTCTGTGAGTATAACAGAACTCATTTGGCAGGCAAAACCCTGAGACATTTTCTGACAGGAAGTGGATACCTGATGTGTTGTATTGACTTTAAACCTATCCCATTGAAAAACACAGGGGTTTAGGAATATTTTGGCACTTCCTATTGCTTCCACTAGATGTCACCAGCCTTTACAAAGTGTTTTGAGTCTTCTGGAGGGAGATCTGACCGAACAAGAGCCATGGAACGATGATGTCCCATTAGACACCTGGCGCGCGAGTTCATGTTGGGTACCCTCGTTCCAATACGTTATAAAAGAGTATGCATTCGTCCACCTTGAATATTATTCATGTTCTGGTTAAAAAAGGCCCTAATGATTTATGCTATACAACGTTTGACATGTTTGAACGAACGGAAATATATTTTTTCCCCTCGTTCATGACGAGAAGTCCGGCTGGCTTAGATCATGTGCTAACAAGACGGAGATTTTTGGACATAAATGATGAGCTTTTTTGAACAAAACTACATTCGTTATGGACCTGTGATACCTGGAAGTGATATCTGATGAAGAGAATCAAAGGTAATGGATTATTTACATAGTATTTTCGATTTTAGATCTCCCCAACATGACGTCTAGTCTGTATCGCAACGCGTATTTTTCTGGGCGCAGTGCTCAGATTATTGCAAAGTGTGATTTCCCAGTAAGGTTATTTTTAAATCTGGCAAGTTGATTGCGTTCAAGAGATGTAAATCTATAATTCTTTAAATGACAATATAATATTTTACCAATGTTTTCTAATTTTAATGATTTAATTTGTGACGCTGACTTGACTGCCGGTTATTGGAGGGAAACGATTTCCTCAACATCAATGCCATAGTAAAACGCTGTTTTTGGATATAAATATGAACTTGATAGAACTAAAAATGCATGCATTGTCTAACATAATGTCCTAGGAGTGTCATCTGATGGAGATTGTAAAAGGTTAGTGCATCATTTTAGCTGGTTTTATGGTTTTGGTGACCCTGTCTTTGACTTGACAAAACATTACACACAACTCTTGTAAATGTACTGTCCTAACATACTCTAAATTTATGCTTTCGCCGTAAAACCTTTTTGAAATCGTAAAACGTGGTTAGATTAAGGAGATGTTTATCTTTCAAATGGTGTAAAATAGTTGTATTTTTGAAAAATTTGAATTTTGACATTTATTTGGATTCAAATTTGCCGCTCTTGAAATACACCTGCTGTTGATGGAGTGCACCACGGGTGGCACGCTAGCGTCCCACCTAGCCCATAGAGGTTAATGATTTAGTAATGTAAGCAACCAGACAGCAGACAACTTGTGACCACTGTGAAACTGATAACTGGAAGAAGGTCTCCCCACCCAGGGAGGGGAGAAACCTTTAGGCTTGCAGTAGATTATGTAACATGGGGCAGGATATGATAAGCAATGTATGAGATGGAGAAGACTTGTATATAAGCATTGACAGTGTTAAAGAAGAGGAGGGGCATTTGTAAGGGGTATGACATATGGTATGACCAAATGTCAGGTATAAAAGGCTGTGTACATTGTATGATATTCAGAGCTCTCGTAAATAAACATTCTGACCAATTGTAGGCTGGCTCTCCGTCTGCTTCATCCAACCAGAATCTTACACCCTCTGGGGGGCAGACTGAGTAGTTTAACCTGTTTAGGATAGGGGGCAGTATTGACACGGCTGGATAAAAAACGTACCCGATTTAATCTGGTTACCACTCCTACCCAGTAACTAGAATATGCATATACTTATTACACATGGATAGAAAACACCCTAAAGTTTCTAAAACTGTTTGAATGGTGTCTGTGAGTATAACAGAACTCATTTGGCAGGCAAAAACCTGACAAGATTTCATGCAGGAAATGGCCTGTCTGACAAGGTGTCGTTCTTCTTGTCTCTGTTTATTGAAGAGTGAGGATCTTAGCTGTCCCGTGATACTTCCTACGGCTGCCATAGGTTCTCAGAAGGTGGCAAAACGCTGAATCGTAGCTTTGCAGGCTCTGGCTGAAACAAAGTAGCGCGTTTGGGTAGTGGCTGGTTACAGTACTGTGAGACTCAGGCTTGTGCCCGCGTCGACCGAAAGCTTTGTTTTCTTTCCTCTGTTTAGCTAAATGGACATTCCCAGTCAGAATATTATCGCTTTTTTACGAGAAAAATGGCATAAAAATGGATTTTAAACAGCGGTTGACATGCTTCGAAGTACGGTAATGGAATATTTAGATTTTTTTTGTCACGAATTGCACCATGCGCACGACCCTTATTTACCATTCGGATAGTGTCTTTGATGCACGAACAAAACGCCGCTATTCGGATATAACGATGAATTATTTTGGACCAAACCAACATTTGTTATTGAAGTAGCAGTCCTGGGAGTGCATTCTGACGAAGACAACAAAAGGTAATCAAACTTTTATAATAGTAAATCTGATATTGGTGAGTGCTAAACTTGCCGGGTGTCTAAATAGCTAGCCCGTGATGGTTGGGCTATGTACTTAGAATATTGCAAAATGTGCTTTCACCAAAAAGCTATTTTAAAATCGGACATATCGAGTGCATAGAGGAGTTCTGTATCTATAATTCTTAAAATAATTGTTATGCTTTTTGTGAACGTTTATCGTGAGTAATTTAGTAAATTGTTAGCAAATTCCCCGGAAGTTTGCGGGGGGTATGCTAGTTCTGAACGTCACATGCTAATGTAAAAAGCTGTTTTTTGATATAAATATGAACTTGATTGAACAAAACATGCATGTATTGTATAACATAATGTCCTAGGTGTGTCATCTGATGAACATCATCAAAGGTTAGTGCTGCATTTAGCTGTCTTCTGGGTTTTTGTGACATTATATGCTAGCTTGAAAAATGGGTGTCTGATTATTTCTGGCTTGGCACTCTGCTGACATAATCTAATGTTTTGCTTTCGCTGTAAAGCCTTTTTGAAATCGGACAGTGTGGTTAGATAAAGGAGAGTCTTGTCTTTAAAATGCTGTGAAATAGTCATATGTTTGAAAAATTGAAGTTTTTGTATTTTTGAGGAATTTGTAATTCGCGCCAAGCCTATCATTGGATATTGGAGCAGGTGTTCCGCTAGCGGAACGTCTAGATGTAAGAGGTTAACTCAGCTCACTGGTCACAATAACAACACCCACCCGTAGCACGCTCTCCAGCAGATACATCTCACTGGTCATCCCCAAAGCCAACACCTCCTTTGGCCTCCTTCCCTTCCAGTTCTCTGCTGCCAATGATTGGAATGAATTGCAAAAATCGCTGAAGCCGGAGACTTATTGCTCCCTCACTAACTTTAAACATCAGCTATCTGAGCAGCTAACCGATCGCTGCAGCTGTACATTGTAGATCTGTAAAAAGCCCATCCAATCTACCTATATAAATAAAAAGATCCTAGATTATAATGAATCAGATTACATGGAGAGTGAGGACCTGATCCTAGATCATTGTTACGTGTTACGTTTTTCTTGTTCCCCATTTTTCCCCTGCTAGTGTGTTTGTCTTGGGCATTACAGGTGTACCGAGTTGCGGCTAACGATGGTGGGCGTGGCTGTAGCTGATTACAGAGAGGATATCTGTTTGCCGTGTGAGAAGAGAAGAGAGGAGGGGGAGAGAGAGAGGACACTTGTTTTTTTTGTTTGATTATTTGTGTTAATTTCCTTGTGTTTCAGCCTGTCCTCCTGAGGCGCTCCACCCTACCTAGGTCCTGGAGAAGGGAAAAGGTAGATCTGCCCATGGGTGTACATTCTCACGTAGATAACCCATTGTTTTATACACTAGGTTAGCCGGGCGGGTGTCACCCTTGTATTTTCTTGGAACCAGGTTGGACAGTGGGCTAGGGTTTAGAATGTGTTAGGAAGGATTAGGTGTGTAGAAGAGGAGGGACCTTTTGTTTATTTTCATTACTTGGACCCCGAACCCAAACATTTCCCTTCTCTTACCTTCCCTTGTTGTGGTTGTTTTGTTTCTTATTAATTATTTATGGGTGTGTTATATTGTTTATTTAACTAATTCACTAAACATCCCCTGAGGGTTAAAATTGAGTTCTGGTTGTGGTCTGATTTATTTATCGCTCATTGCACCCCACATTTCTTCCCTTTTCATCTGTATTACCTGGTGTGTTTAGGCCCAGGCATTTACGTCTCCTCCTCAGACGAGCTACACCCGAGGGGAGAACGTAAGATGGGGGCTCATCCGGGATATTTTTGATCCAGCTTGTGCCTGCACACTAGGGTAGTAAAGGTGGATTGGGTGGTTGTTGTGTTTGGTGTAGTGTTTAGTGCTGTGTAGTAGTTAGGTGGTGGATTTAGAATATGGCCAACTTTAACCTGAAGTTTTTTTTCTGGATAACCCAACGTGGGAGGGTTTTGAGAATTGTAGGAGAGTGGATTTAGAGACTTTGGCAGACCATTTCGATATCTCCGTGCCTAGGGGTTTTTCTAAGGCGGAGGTAAAGGCATTGGTATTAGCGGCACTGATGGAAAAGCAGGTGTTGGTTTTGCCTCGGCCTACGGTTGGAGAGGTGGTGGATGCTCTGGGTACCCCGTCTAGGCCCGACGATGAGGTCGAGTATAAGGCCCCGGACAGCTTGCCACGATTTGACCCTCTTTCTCCTGTGCCTACGGCTGTACATTTGCAGATGGAGGCAGAAGAGCGAGCACAAATCCGAAAGGATGAGCTACATCTCAAGTTGGAGATGCGCCGACTGGAGTTGGAAGCAGAAAAGGACCTTAAAATAAGGCAGATGGACTTCGAAATGCGCAAATTGGAATTAGAGGTGGAGATGGCGAGGCTGGCCGCTGTCCCTGCCGTTTCCAATAGTGTGTTTTCCACCCCAGGATCTGCCTCTACCTTTGACATTAGCCGGCATATTGCTTTAGTTCCACAATTCCGTGAGTCTGAGGTTGACTCTTACTTTTGTGCATTCGAACGCATAGCAGTGGCTTTGAATTGGCCTAGGGACGTGTGGCCGCTTTTACTCCAATGTAAATTGTCCGGTAAAGCGCAGGAGGTATTGGGTACTCTTTCTCTCGCTGATAGTCTTAATTATGACATAGTTAAGGCTACTGTGCTCCGTGGGTATGAGCTTGTGCCAGAGGCTTATAGACAAAAGTTTAGAAAGCACTCCAAATCCTCTATAAAAACTTTTGTTGAATTCGCTAGAGAGAAGGAGTCTCTCTTTGACAAATGGTGCTCAGCGAGTAAAATCAATGACTTTGAAGGTCTTCGTGAATTAATGTTATTGGAAGAATTTAAAAACAGCCTCCCAGAGCGGTTGGTTGTATACATTAATGAACAGAAAGTGTTAAAGTTATCTGACGCCGCGGTGCTTGCAGATGAATTTGTGTTAACACATAAAACGGTGTTTCCCACACACCGTAGTGAGACTAGACCGGTTGTATCCTCTTCTGTCTACTATTCACCCCGTTACTCAGGAAGTACACGGCTGAATCAAAAGGAGGAACGCGCATGTTTTTACTGTCATAAAGTAGGACACGTAATTTCAGAATGTATGTCTCTAAAACACAAGTCACCAGCTTCAACCCCTAAACTCCATAAAAGTGTGGGTTTGATTAAAGTAACCAATAAGAGCTCTGTAAAGGAGAGTCCTGAAGTTGTACTAAGTCGTCCTGATCAATCATACGACCCGTTCATATTTAAAGGCTTTGTTTCCCTGACAGGTGATTCTGGAGACCAAAAGCCAGTTTTGATATTGAGAGATACTGGTGCGGCTCAGTCTGTAATTCTCTCGAGTGTTCTGCCTTGGTCAGAAGAGTCTTATTGTGGCTCTAGTGTATTATTGAGGGGGATCGAAATGGGTTGTGTGCCTGTTCCGTTACATACTGTCCATTTGACTTCTGATCTAGTGAGTGGATATTTCAGAATCGGTGTACAGTCCGAGCTTCCCGTACATGGGGTTGACCTAATCATGGGTAACGATCTAGCAGGAGGCAAAGTTGTGCCTGTGTTAGAAGTACTAGACAAGCCTGATGCTCAGTTAAGTGCTGATGTTTTGGGAACTACGTTTCCCGACGCATTTCCAGCGTGTGCCATTACGCGGGCGCAGTCACGTCGCTTAGGTACCATGGTAGACTTAGCTGACTCTGTGCTTGCACCTATGTTGAATGGGGAAGATATTCAGTGTTCTACTCCTGTGTTCCCAGTGAGTTCTGATCATGATGATGGAAATAAAGACAAGACAATGGCTTCCTCGGTGGACTGTTTAAGGTTGCCAGTTACTCGGGAGGAGCTAATAGCTGCCCAGATAGAGGATGTGGGCTTGGCCAAATGTTTTTCCTCCATGTTACCTTTGAGTGACAAAAACAGGAAAGGTGTGACGTATTTCTTTGAAAAGGGGCTTCTGATGAGAAAATGGACTCCCCGTGCTGACCTAGAAAATGATTGGAGTTCCGTTAGCCAGATTGTAGTTCCTGCCCCGTTTCAGACAAAGGTGTTGTCCCTAGCTCATGATATTCCCTGGTCTGGTCATCTAGGGGTGACTAAAACCTACGACCGACTCCTCCGTCATTTCTTCTGGCCGGGAATGAAACGGGATGTGGCTCGCTATTGCCGTACATGTAGTACTTGCCAGGTGGTGGGGAAGCCTAACCAGGTAATTTCCCCGGCTCCTCTCTGCCCTATTCCGGTCATGGGAGAGCCGTTTGAGAAGGTAATCATTGATTGTGTTGGTCCCTTACCCAGGACTAAGTCGGGTAATCAATTCTTGTTAACAATAATGTGCACTGCTACAAGGTACCCAGAGGCGATTCCTATGCGTAAAATCACAAGTAAGGCAATTGTGAAGGCGCTGATTAAGTATTTCTCTACCTTTGGATTTCCAAAAATTGTACAGACAGATCAAGGCACAAATTTTACATCAAAATTGTTTGGAAGTGTGTTGAAGTCCTTGTCAGTGTCCCATCAGATGTCTAGCGCTTATCACCCGGAGAGTCAGGGCGCGCTGGAACGTTGGCATCAGACGCTAAAAGCTATGTTGCGTAAATACTGTATGGACACAGGAAAAGATTGGGATGAGGGGGTGCCCTACGTGCTGTTTGCTATTCGGGAGACCGTACAGGAGTCTCTTGGGTTTAGCCCAGCTGAGCTAATCTTTGGTCATACCGTGAGAGGGCCTCTCAAGGTACTGAAAGAACAACTTATGGCTGATGATTCAGTTGGGTCCTCTACTAATGTACTAGACTATGTTAGTCAAGTCCGGGAGCGGTTGCATGACGCCTGTGCTGTAGCCAGAGAAAATCTGTCTTCCACACAAAAGAAAATGAAACGTCATTTTGATGTTAAATCTGTGTTTCGTTCTTTTCAACCAGGTGACCAAGTCTTGGTGTTGTTGCCGGTACCCGGCTCGTGTCTCTCTTCCAGTTTCTCTGGCCCATATGTAGTGGACCGAAAACTCAGTGATACTGATTATGTTATCAAAACGCCAGACCGTAGACGACCATTTAGGGTATGTCACATTAACATGATTAAAGCCTATCTTGTTAGAGGTGGTATCGAGTCTCCCATTACCAGTGAAAAACCTGTTGTATCCTCTGTTGCTTCTGTGAGCCTGGTTACTCACCCAGGAGTCAGCCTAAATGATGAGGACGGTTTGGTGATGCGGAATACTCCTGAGCAGTGTGCTCGTTTGTGTAATTCTGAGATGGTGGCGTCTCTCCCAACCCATTTGTTGCATTTGAATGATCAGCAGAGATCTGATATTGAGTTACTAATCACTGATTTTCCAAGTCTCTTTCAGGATGTTCCCAGTCGTACCAATGTGTTGAAACATGATATAAATGTAGGTGATGCTGCTCCAATCAAACAGCACCCTTATCGTGTGAATTCAATCAAGAGAGGAGTGATGAAGAAAGAGGTAACTTATTTACTGGAAAATGAGATGGCAATCCCCAGTGGCAGTCCTTGGAGTTCCCCCTGTCTGCTGATTCCAAAGCCTGACGGGACTCAAAGATTTTGCACTGACTACAGGAAAGTGAATAATGTTACTATACCTGACTCATTCCCTTTACCTCGCATGGATGACTGTATAGACACCATTGGATCGGCTGCGTATGTTACTAAGCTTGACTTGTTAAAAGGTTATTGGCAGGTGCCTTTAACCCTTCGTGCCTCTGAGGTGTCTGCTTTTGTAACTCCTGACAGTTTCTGTCAGTACACAGTGATGGCTTTTGGAATGAGGAATGCTCCAGCCACGTTTCAACGTTTGGTAAATATTGTGTTGGCTGATGTTCCTGATTGTACTGCATATCTGGATGACCTGGTTGTTCATTCGACTACCTGGCTTGATCACCTGAGCACATTGAGGGCTGTGTTTGCACGCTTGGCCAACGCTTCTTTGACCCTTAACTTAGCCAAATGTGAGTTTGGAAAGGCAACTGTTACATATTTGGGTAAAGAGGTAGGTCGGGGTCAGGTGCGTACCGTAGCAGCTAAGGTGGATGCTATCACCCGGTTTCCTGCCCCTGCCACTCGCCGAGAATTACGCAGATTTTTAGGCATGACGGGTTATTATCGTACATTTTGTAGGAATTTCTCAACAGTTGTAGCCCCACTGACTAGGTTACTCAGTCCTTCAGTATCCTTTGAGTGGACCGCTGAGTGTCAATCTGCTTTTGACTCTGTAAAAGCACTATTGTGTACTTCTCCTGTTCTTTCTGCCCCTGATTTCCAGAAACCATTTAAGTTGGAGGTGGATGCCAGTTCAGTGGGTGCAGGTGCTGTACTATTACAGGAACACGATGGTATAGATCACCCAGTTTGCTACTTCTCTCGAAAATTCAACAGCTGTCAGTCAAGGTATTCCACTATCGAACAGGAGACCCTGGCGCTGTTATTTGCCCTACAATTTTTTGAAGTTTATGTTGGTTCCAGTGTGTTGCCTGTTGTGGTATACACAGACCACAACCCTTTAACTTTCTTGAGCCGCATGTATAACCACAACCAACGTCTTATGCGTTGGGCGTTGGTTATACAGGGTTATAATTTACAAATTCAGCACATAAAGGGTTCGGAAAACATCGTTGCGGATGCCTTGTCCCGTGCCTAGTAAAAAAAAATAATAAAAAAAATACTAATAGCACCAGGCATTGATAACTTCGCTGTTGTAAAAAAATATATATATGTATGTAAGGGTTTTATCATAAACCCAGGGGTTTACTCTTTTTGGGGGGGGCGTGTTACGTGTTACGTTTTTCTTGTTCCCCATTTTTCCCCTGCTAGTGTGTTTGTCTTGGGCATTACAGGTGTACCGAGTTGCGGCTAACGATGGTGGGCGTGGCTGTAGCTGATTACAGAGAGGATATCTGTTTGCCGTGTGAGAAGAGAAGAGAGGAGGGGGAGAGAGAGAGGACACTTGTTTTTTTTGTTTGATTATTTGTGTTAATTTCCTTGTGTTTCAGCCTGTCCTCCTGAGGCGCTCCACCCTACCTAGGTCCTGGAGAAGGGAAAAGGTAGATCTGCCCATGGGTGTACATTCTCACGTAGATAACCCATTGTTTTATACACTAGGTTAGCCGGGCGGGTGTCACCCTTGTATTTTCTTGGAACCAGGTTGGACAGTGGGCTAGGGTTTAGAATGTGTTAGGAAGGATTAGGTGTGTAGAAGAGGAGGGACCTTTTGTTTATTTTCATTACTTGGACCCCGAACCCAAACATTTCCCTTCTCTTACCTTCCCTTGTTGTGGTTGTTTTGTTTCTTATTAATTATTTATGGGTGTGTTATATTGTTTATTTAACTAATTCACTAAACATCCCCTGAGGGTTAAAATTGAGTTCTGGTTGTGGTCTGATTTATTTATCGCTCATTGCACCCCACATTTCTTCCCTTTTCATCTGTATTACCTGGTGTGTTTAGGCCCAGGCATTTACGTCTCCTCCTCAGACGAGCTACACCCAAGGGGAGAACGTAAGAACACCTCACTGGAAAACTAGAATAACTAGCTGTTGCTACAGAACGAGACGACCAATTCACAGTTAGTCTGTGTCTCGTTCTCCACACACGTACACATACCAAGATCACGTGTTTTCTATATGCACAAGATAGTTTCACTATATAAGGCTTCTGAACTCCTTGTGTCATCGAGCTCTCGGCCTTCCACCTCAGAGTGTAGGGCTGTCCAGCTACATTATTGCAATTCTTATCAAATAAAGGTTGATTGTTTGAAGAAATGACAGTCTCTCCAGATTGGTTAGAACTTCCACCACAATGTTAGACCAGACTCATAGTACAGAATAAATGACTGACTGCCCAGTTCAACATCAGTTCACCGTCTCACCTCATACTGTATTGGAGCAGCAGCAGCTGACTGCCCGGTTCAACGTCAGTTCACCGTCTCACCTCATACTGGATTGGAGCAGCAGCAGCTGACTGCCCGGTTCAACATCAGTTCACCGTCTCACCTCATACTGTATTGAAGCAGCAGCAGCTGACTGCCCAGTTCAACATCAGTTCACCGTCTCACCTCATACTGTATTGGAGCAGCAGCAGCTGACTGCCCAGTTCAACATCAGTTCACTGTCTCACCTCATACTGTATTGGAGCAGCAGCAGCTGACTTGATCGTTGATACTAATCATCATGTTTGAATCTGAGAGTAAATAGAGCCGACTACACTCTAAAAATGAAGGGTTCAACTGGAGTTGTTCTCAGATCCCCTAAGAACCGTAGGGTTCTTGGTCAATGAAAAACAGCCCCAAAAGGTTCTTCAAAGAACTTGTTAGAAGGTGGGTTCATCGAGGAACCTCCGTTGTTGCTGGACTTCTTCCGGGAACTTCGCAATTACAACTGGAAACGATGGTGACAAGTTTGGATGCAACAACAGTTAAAAAGGTTAAGTTGGGTTGATGTTTGGCTCTGAATATGTCTCGAAATAATTTATTATAATAATATAACATACTAATAATGAATAACGAAGACAATGATGGTTTTCTGTGAATATCTTCCATAACGTTACTATAGTTAATGAACGTAAATATTAGAAAGCCGGGTTTGACCGTCGGCGTTGTATGAGCTACAGTACAGTACCGTTAGCTAGCTAGCTAACGTTATGTCCTAACTAGGCACAACTAGGTTTGGATTATTTCCTCAACTATATTCTTTCCCATATATTGTATATCGTTTCCATAAAGCCAACATGGCTTTACACTCATTAACGTAAGTTTCCAATCTAGAGCAGTTCTCACTTTTGTGATAATGAACTAGCTAATGTTAGCTTCGTTAACTAACTAACTAACTAACTAAACTCCCCCCCAACTCCTCTCATACCAGGGAGACCCCCCCCCCCCATTTCAAATGTAGATTTACATGTATTTGAAATGTAGTACCCGGACGGAGAAAATCCAATAAGCGTTTTATAGTTACATCGTTAGGGTAACTTACCCTAAAGTGGACACACTCCCATCAGTTTCTGAGACAACTGCTCAGACTTTGTAGACAGTTTAATAATGCTTAAACCTCATCTTTATCAAATGATCCATTAAAGATACCAACTCAAAGCCTACGTTCGTCTACATATGGGTTGTTTAAATTGTATCTAATTATATTCCCAGTATTACTTCATCAAATCTCTAGTAATCATTATACACACATACAATTCATCATATTTTCATATATTCACAGAATCCATATAAAACGTAAGAAATTCTCAGGTAGTCACGACAACCATTCCATTTGCTTTTTCAGGGACTCTCCATAGCAACGAAGCATCTCTCCAAACATCCTCCCAGCAGAACCAAAAATAAACTTTAGTTTCCATGACAATGACCATGGGATCCTCAACGGTTCTCTAACCTCCCAGAGACCACGGCAAAAATCAAGCCTCCCAGGAACTATAGACCTTCCGCTGCTTTCTAAAATATCATCATTTATTATCCACATTTCAATCATCTGATTCAGCATATTTCTATATGTTACTATCCAAACATCAGATTAAGACTCATTTCCACAACTCTCATACCACAGTCACACAACTCTCATACCACAGTCACACAACGCTCATACCACAGTCACACAACTCTCATATCACAGTCACACAACTCTCATATCACAGTCACACAACTCTCATATCACAGTCACACAACTCTCATATCACAGTCACACAACTCTCATATCACAGTCACACAACTCTCATATCACAGTCACACAACTCTCATATCACAGTCACACAACGCTCATACCACAGTCACACAACTCTCATATCACAGTCACACAACTCTCATATCACAGTCACACAATGCTATTCCCAAACATACCTAATCAATTAGTTGTTTTTCAACAATATTTTAACCTGCAGGAATATTTTCACATTTATCTAATGGTTAGTTCCTAGGATAATGAAACTCATACATTTACATCTTTCAATACTTCTAAAATGGTGTCCAGGTTTAAAATAATTACAGGTTTAAAACAATTACAGGTGCACCGTACTATCATAAATGGTCTTAACTAGTAAACACAGATTCTAGTTTTCATCCAGTTCACAAAGATAGCTGACTGGGCCCTGTTTACACCTCCACACAGGAATACACACTCAGAGCCTCCTGACTGGGCCCTGTTTACACCTCCACACAGGAATACACACTCAGAGCCTACTGACTGGGCCCTGTTTACACCTCCACACAGGAGTACACACTCAGAGCCTCCTGACTGGGCCCTGTTTACACCTCCACACAGGAGTACACACTCAGAGCCTCCTGACTGGGCCCTGTTTACACCTCCAAGGTGCCCCCCCTCACACAGGAATACACACTCAGAGCCTACGAGGATTTTCTAAAATCTCCACTTTGCGTGTTTCGCTCACCTCATTATTTTTTAAACTAGGTTTGAGTTGTGGTATCCACTCAGATCAAAGGTGGGTTCATTTGCTCCGTTCCCGAAGTCTCCCTGAGATCCCAAGTTTGAGGGATCCCTGGTGCACCATTTACCCAGGTCGTCAGGAGTCAGGTCATTTACCCAGGTCATCAGGAGTCAGGTCATTTACCCAGGTCATCAGGAGCCAGGTCATTTACCCAGGTCATCAGGAGCCAGGTCATTTACCCAGGTCGTCAGGAGCCAGGTCATTTACCCAGGTCGTCAGGAGCCAGGTCATTTACCCAGGTCGTCAGGAGCCAGGTCATTTACCCAGGTCATCAGGAGTCAGGTCATTTACCCAGGTCATCAGGAGCCAGGTCATTTACCCAGGTCATCAGGAGCCAGGTCATTGACCCAGGTCGTCAGGAGTCAGGTCGTCAGGAGCCAGGTCATTGACCCAGGTCGTCAGGAGTCAGGTCATTTATCCAGGTCATCAGGAGCGGTCACCAAGTCTAGATTCACATCCCCGTCGCCAACTGTTGTTAATTTCTTTAATATCAAATGAGGAGACAAACTTATCATAGAAGTCAGAGTTAATCTTAAACTAAATCTTTATTCACTTAATAATAAGGGAGCAGGTCAATACAACACGCAAATATAGGGTGAATCAATTGAGTGTTCTACGATAATGATGGCTGGTCGACGAATCACCACCAGATGATTCGTTGAGAGATGAATCACCCCCAGATGATTCGTTGAGAGATGAATCACCACCAGATGATTCGTTGAGAGATGAATCACCCCCAGATGATTCGTTGAGAGATGAATCACCACCAGATGATTCGTTGAGAGATGAATCACCACCAGATGATTCGTTGAGAGCCATGAGACAAAAGTACAAAGGTCTTTTACAGCCAAGATACACCCCTTTCAACCTACATGACCAACAACAGATGTATAGAACGGGTCACAAGGTTAAGATTTGTATGAAAGATACTTATAATTCTCAGCAGACAGTATCTGCTGTAAAAACAGTACTCTGTGTCGAGACCAGGGTCTGGCCCTGGGGTCATCTCTCCCTGGTACCATATAGAACAGAAACATTAACTCATGTTCTGGAATGCAGTCTCTTTAGGTTTAATCACCCAAAAGACATTGTAAATCTCCTGTCAGTGTTTTCTCCCAGAGGCCCATCCTCAGTAGAACACACAGACACAATAGTTCTAAGAACCCTCTATTCTGTTGCATAAAACAACCATTTGATGCAATAAAAGTATTATAACAAAGTTGCAGTTTTGCTCTCTGTGTCCACTGAAAGTTGACTAGTAACAACAACTGGGACCTAAAAGACACCCACCATGAGACCCACTAAATCTGCCCAAGAAGAGGAAAACAAAAGAAAATCCCACACCAAACTTAAAGACAGGAAGTAAACCAAAAAGGTGGAGCAACTAAAGGTGTTGACTCTCCACATGTATCAAGACAACTGGAGCACTGGGCCAGACACTCTTAAATAGAACCTGGACCAGCTCAGGTGAAACACCTTCCCACTAACGAGATGGACAAGCCAGCACAGGTGTAACACATACTGACTAACGAGGTGACACCAATCAGTGCGTCCTACGTGCTAACGAGCTAGACGTGCTAACGAGCTAGACGTGCTGACGGAACTAGACGTGCTAACGAGCTAGACGTGCTAACGAGCTAGACGAGCTAGACGGGCTAACGAGCTAGACGTGCTAATGAGCTAGACGAGCTAACGAGCTAGACGGGCTAACAAGCTAAAGTCCAACCTCAAAACATAAATGGAAAAACCAAAGCCTGTAGCACCTTCCCCCTTATGACAACAAATATATCCTATATTTTTGTTGGACAAGTTTGCTCACCACCAACAGAAAACAACTTGCTGTCAACAATTAAAAACAAGAAAAAACGTATTTCTAAATAATAATATACAATCATATTGTAATGACCCAACTGGGTCATAAAGGAAAAAGAGACGGACTCTAGGTGTGCAGGTCAGAACACAGGTTTATTCCTAAACTGGCTATTGTTCAGGCCACAGCCCACGCCGCTAAATGCCGAATGTACACAACTATACCAAGTCTAATTAATGTTTACTCCCATAGGAACAGATCAAGGCCCCGAACAGAAAAAGAGAGAAGATGAGACAGTAATCCCTATTTATCATTTCCAAATCCCGCGGGATTACCCATCATACCCCCCCAGCCTTTCCCTCTGTCCTGACATATTTAACCCCTGCTAGTAGCCATGAGAACCATAACACACCCACAAACACAGAACACAATACCGGGTCGTTACAATATAATTTTTCTCCTTTTTCTTTCTATATAATCCTAAAACTCACTAGCTTCTAGAACACTCATCTTCCTAAAACTCACTAGCTTCTAGAACTCTCGTCTTCCTAAAACTCACTAGCTTCTAGAACTCTCGTCTTCCTAAAACTCACTAGCTTCTAGAACTCTCCTCTTCCTAAAACTCACTAGCTTCTAGAACTCTCGTCTTCCTAAAACTCACTAGCTTCTAGAACTCTCGTCCCCTTGGAACGAGCCCAAACAAAAATCAAATTGTATTAGTCATGTCTGATTTCAAGAGCAAACTCCTGCAATATCTCGATAGGCATGTTGTTGGATCAGGGCCCAGTCCCCAATGTCATGCTCTAGTACATTTGGGTTGGCACATCTGAGAATGAACCCTGATATTCTAAAAGCAGGATAATGATGTCAATATAATTGTACCCAAAAATTGTCAGTTGGTTGCATAAATAATTATGATTTCTAAGTTACATGAATTGTAAATATGAAAAGCAAATGTACACCCCTTTGTTAATATGTATTGGCAATAATTAACTTAAGGGTGAGGCATGGAATAATAAAACACGTATCTTTTGTCAGGCTGAATGTTTGAAATATGAGGTGATTTGAGACCTGCTTCTTCAGAAGTGGAATAAAGACATATAGCACTTGGATGTTGTAAATAAATACTGGAGTGATGTAAGATTGTTACATTTTTTTAATTATAGACCAATTTATTATACTGCGTCCTTATGTATAGGCTGCAAGTACCTTGAAATTAAGTTGTTTTCAAGTCATTGAAAGAACGACCCGAAAATACATCTTTTCAACTTTCACTTTGAACTACAAGCGAACATATATATAGTCTTATTTTCAACGTCTTTTGAATGACATTTTGCTAAATGAGAATAGCGCAATGTCAAAACACAGTTTTAACGTGTCCAAATCAATAACCAATATGCAGAAACAGTTTGGGATATATTGAAAACCTAAACATTTTGAAGTGTTGCATTTTGATTCAAGTGGGTGACCAACGTGGTAAGTGTAACACAACTCTATTTTTGTTAGTCACTTTTTGTTACATCTCATAAATAGTACTCTTTCAATTCAGAGCCTGGATTTTACTTTCCACTGAGGCTAATATCAACTGAACATTTAGGGTTCTACATTCTGACATTCCTTAAAATACTGCTACTACAATGTTAAAACATTCTATATTGTGACGTTACTAAAATACTTCCACAATATTAAAAACATTTTACATTATTTCATTGATATCATGAAACAACTCCATGTATTTTCTGATGTTTAGTCAGAGATTTTTTATTAGAGTATCTCTTCCCACATTGATTACAGCTATAAGATTTCTCTCCTGTGTGTGTTCTCTGGTGTATAGTTAGATAGCTAGCTGTAGTAAAACTCTTCCCACATTGATCACAGCTATAAGGTTTCTCTCCTGTGTGTGTCCGCTGGTGTGATGTCAGGCTGGTTGACTGAGTAAAACTCATCCCACATTGACCACAGCTATAAGGTATCTCTCCTGTGTGTGTTCTCTTGTGTTTTGTCAGACAGCCAGATGTACCGAAACTCTTTCCACATTGGTCACAGCTATAAGCTTTCTCTCCTGTGTGTGTTCTCTGGTGTGATATTAGGTTGTTTAGCCAAGTAAAACGCTTCCCACACTGACTACAGCTATAAAGTTTCTCTCCTGTGTGTGTTCTCTGGTGTATAGTTAGATTG
Organism: Salmo salar; assembly: GCF_965601325.2. Taxonomy (NCBI): domain Eukaryota; kingdom Metazoa; phylum Chordata; class Actinopteri; order Salmoniformes; family Salmonidae; genus Salmo; species Salmo salar. The sequence goes on from NW_027675466.1 coordinate 998,864, forward strand.
CTAGATGTAGAAAAACTCTTCCCACATTGGTCACAGATATAAGGTTTCTCTCCTGTGTGTGTTCTCTGGTGTATAGTTAGATAGCTAGATGTAGTAAAACTCTTCCCACATTGATCACAGCTATAAGGTTTCTCTCCTGTGTGTGTCCGCTGGTGTACTATCAGGCTGTATTGCCGAGAAAAACTCTTCCCACATTGATCACAGCTATAAGATTTCTCTCCTGTGTGTGTTCTCTGGTGTTCAGTCAGAGAGCCAGATATACAGAAACTCTTTCCACATTGACTACAGCTATAAGGTTTCTCTCCTGTGTGTGTTCTCTGGTGTTTTGTCAGACAGCCAGATGCACCGAAACTCTTTCCACATTGATCACAGCTATATGGTTTCTCTCCTGTGTGTATTCTCTGATGTATAGTGAGATAGCTAGATCTGGTAAATCTCTTCCCACATTGATCACAGCTGTAAGGTTTCTCTCCAGTGTGAATTCTTTGATGTATTTTAAGGTCTGATGAAGTGTTGAATCTTTTCCCACAGCCAGAGCAGCAGTTAGATTTCTTCCCTGTGGGTCTCTGCTGGTGTTTCTTTAGGAGTTCTGATCTGGAGAGACTTTTCTCTGCCTCTTCAGCATCATGATGTTGTTGAGGCTCCCAGGAGGATCCCCGATAGTCACGTCTCTCTCCTGTGTGAATGACAAAGTCAGACAGACGGTTAAAGGCCCACAACAGCAGAAATCAAATCAAATGTATTTATATAGCCCTTCTTACATCAGCTGATGTCACAAAGTGCTGTATAGAAACCCAGCCTAAAACCCCAAACAGCGAGCAATGCAGGTGTAGAAGCACGGTGGCTAGGAAAAACTCCCTAGAAAGGCCAAAACCTAGGAAGAAACCTAGAGAGGAACCAGGCTATGAGGGGTGGCCAGTCCTCTTCTGGCTGTGCCGGGTGGAGATTATAACAGAATATGGCCAAGATGTTAAATTGTTCATAAATGACCAGCATGGTCAAATAACAATAATCACAGTAGTTGTCGAGGGTGCAACAGGTCAGGACCCCAGGAGTAAATGTCAGTTGGCTTTTCATAGCTGATCATTGAGAGTATATCTACCGCTCCTGCTGTCTCTAGAGAGTTGAAAACAGCAGGTCTGCAGGTCTGAGACTGTTTATTTGAGGTGATGCCCAGAGCATACCCGTGAAGTTGTACAACAATTCATATCTGTTAAATTATTTGACAATTAAGACAGTCAAGTTAGCAACAAGTCATATTTAGTCTTGTTTTCACATTAGTAGTAACTACAAATAAGTTATTAAAGTTGTTGTAACTCTAAGCAGTGTGCCAGATGACTTTTGGTCTCCAATATAGGTCCTTTCAGCACGAGGGCAAAGCACACACAATTTGATTACAGAAACTCCTCCCTGCTAATGAGGAAACCACTAGTTATGGATGTAGTATATCTGGTAATGAGGAAACCACTAGTTATGGATGTAGTATATCTGGTAATGAGGAAACCACTAGTTATGGATGTAGTATATCTGGTAATGAGGAAACCACTAGTTATGGATGTAGTATATCTGGTAATGAGGAAACCACTAGTTATGGATGTAGTATATCTGCTAATGAGGAAACCACTAGTTATGGATGTAGTATATCTGGTAATGAGGAAACCACTAGTTATGGATGTAGTATATCTGGTAATGAGGAAACCACTAGTTATGGATGTAGTATATCTGGTAATGAGGAAACCACTAGTTATGGATGTAGTATATCTGCTAATGAGGAAACCACTAGTTATGGATGTAGTATATCTGGTAATGAGGAAACCACTAGTTATGGATGTAGTATATCTGGTAATGAGGAAACCACTAGTTATGGATGTAGTATATCTGGTAATGAGGAAACCACTAGTTATGGATGTAGTATATCTGGTAATGAGGAAACCACTAGTTATGGATGTAGTATATCTGGTAATGAGGAAACCACTAGTTATGGATGTAGTATATCTGGTAATGAGGAAACCACTAGTTATGGATGTAGTATATCTGGTAATGAGGAAACCACTAGTTATGGATGTAGTATATCTGGTAATGAGGAAACCACTAGTTATGGATGTAGTATATCTGGTAACGAGGAAACCACTAGTTATGGATGTAGTATATCTGGAAATTGAGGAAACCACTAGTTATGGATGTAGTATATCTGGTAATGAGGAAACCACTAGTTATGGATGTAGTATATCTGGAAATTGAGGAAACCACTAGTTATGGATGTAGTATATCTGGTAATGAGGAAACCACTAGTTATGGATGTAGAATATCTGCATGGAGCAAAAATAGTGAACAAAGATTTTAGTTTTTCACAAAGCATTCTGAATATTAGAGCGCAAGATCAGGAGTGCTACTCAAGGAAACTCACATTAAGCTCTGTGTCAATTCACTAATTCACCACCGTGGGGGAAACTCAGGGGAGTTCTCATAGGCTGACAGCAAATATAGCCTCCATTTACAGGTTGATTATGAGTGCATTTCACACTACTTTTGGATTATAACTGTAAGACTCGCTTGAATCACCTGCTTAATATGTTTGTGTTATTGTCGCAAATCAACTGCTTTATACTTAAAAAAAACACTTCAACTAGTAAAATGCTCTTTGGCTAGCTTTTCCATCAAGCTGACAATAAGGGTTTGTACACCAAGTGTTTAACAAATTGGCCCATAGCTTCACCTAACAACAACATAGACCTGCTGTAGGACCCATAACATCACCTAATAACAACATAGACCTACTGTAGGACCCATAACTTCACCTAACAACAACATAGACCTACTGTTGGACCCATAACTTCACCTAACAACAACATAGACCTACTGTAGGACCCATAACATCACCTAACAACAACATAGACCTACTGTAGGACCCATAACTTCACCTAACAACAACATAGACCTAAGACTATATATTAAATATTTCAAGTGAAACATGGAAACTAAAATGTCTGTCGTGACATTTCATAACCTGATCACCAGATAATTTTGTGAATAATCCCACTAGGCTACTCTTTAATGTGTTGTCATTCTAAATGTCCTGAATAAAGGAAAATAGCTCTGTGTGTTGTACAATAGCCTATCCATCAAGGAACAGTTCTCTACACATTATGAGCGAAGTATCTCTGTATCCAAACAGACTAACGAGACCCTACTGTAAATCAACCAGACAGTAACACATTATAAACATCAATTTGTTAGGGATGTTGGATCCAACGTGGAGCACGGCATAACTGTCTTTACCAGAGTAATGAATGAAGAAGCACTTTGGTTGTTGTTGCATGTCGTGATGTTTGTCATGTGACTGTCATTCAGAAAATGATTTCCTGGATCAGCTGATGATAGTTGAACATGTGACTGTAACTAAACAGCTACAGTATTAAGTATTATGTGTAATTGTTGAAGAAACTCGTTAATGACAGTATCCATTTGGGTGTTGTCAATAAAGTTAAGTTGTTTTCATTTATTATTATATCACTTTTCAACGGGAAACGTTTTTTACAAAATCACTGGAGGGCGTCATGGACAATTCATACAGTACAAAAACATATTCAAGTGTAGAATGCTCTTTTAAAAATCACACATTAGTTCAACAACTGCAGAGTTTGTGTCCCTGTTTTATAAGATAGTACTCACTGTATTTACTGGTGTTAATCAGATCAATGTCCCTGTTTTATTAGATAGTACTCACTGTATTTACTGGTGTTAATCAGATCAATGTCCCTGTTTTATTAGATAGTACTCACTGTATTTACTGGTGTTAATCAGATCAATGTCCCTGTTTTATTAGATAGTACTCACTGTATTTACTGGTGTTAATCAGATCAATGTCCCTGTTTTATTAGATAGTACTCACTGTATTTACTGGTGTTAATCAGATCAATGTCCCTGTTTTATTAGATAGTACTCACTGTATTTACTAGTGTTAATCAGTTCTCCAGTCTTCTCTTCTTCGTCCTCCTCTAATGTGACAGTCATCTCCCCCTCTTCATCTTTCACTCCAAAGACTGCATCTTCCTCCTTTTCTTTCACAGTAACATCCTCCTCCTCTTTCACTCTGAACGCGTCTTCCTCTTCTTTCACTGTAACGTCTTTCTCTTCTTTTTTCACGGTAACAGCCTCACCCTCTACTTGTTTTTGTATTGTAACAGCCTCCTCTTCCTCCTCCTCTTTCACAAGAGCTTCTTTCTCCGTCCAACAGACCTCTTCTTTAGCAGGAGGAGAGTAACTTAGTGAGCGCATGGTCGGGGATGTTAGCTAGCTAGGCTAGTGCTAACTTAACCAGCCCGCTAGTTGACTTACAACGTAAATATTAAATTAAATGGGGTAGCTAGTTGTTTCCACATAAGTATGTTTAAATCATAGTGACAAATAAACCACGAAATTGTCTAAAGAACTTGAATGTTCCGACTTTGTCGGCTAGCGAGCTACCGAAGTGGCTGCAGTTGTTGAAGAAGCGTTCCGTCCACTAGATTATACGTCACACTAGAAACATCGCCTGAAAGACACATATCGCCATCTGCTGTCTGGAGGGAGGAAACGCAGTTGAGGAGGGAAAACTAATTTTATTCTTCATTGAATTATAATATTATAAAGCAGTTTAGGGAAACGTTTTTTTCTGTCCATTAAATATGAATATTATATCAACACGTAAAAAGAGCAACAAGTGTTGTTTGATTAGTTCAGATTTTTTTATGATAATTTAAAACAAACTCTAAATCTACTCCACATCTGTATTTCTGATTCAGTCAAATAACTAGATATCAAAATAAGCACCTAGTTATTGATACCCTTGATAAAGATGAGCTAAAATTACTGTATAAAATAAATAAATAAACTTTACCCACTACCAGGATATTTTAGCCCAAAACCTGGTTACCTCTCTGCTAGGAGGCTGAAACTTGGCCATAAGTGGATCTTCCAGCAAGACACATCAACATCCATGAAGAAATGGTTAATTGGCACAAAATCTCAGTCATCTCAGTCTTCGGACTTGAACTCCATTGAAAACCTGTGGTTTGAATTGAACAGGGCAGTCCATAAGACAGACTAAATAAATCAAGGACATGGAGAGATTCTGTATGGAGGAATGGTCTAAGATACCACCCAATGTGTTCTCTAATCTCATAAAACATTTCAGTGTCATTATCCTCCCAAGGGGAAGGTGCTGGAGTATTGAAAACATGGGTGGCAATAATTCAGACCCCTACCTTTTGAGAATTACATGTTAAACTATATCTCTTTCTCTGAGCAATTGTATTAGTATAAAATAATATAATTTCCTTTTATTTTTTACATACAATATAAATGAAATCAAAGTTTATTTGTCACGTGCGCCGAATACAACAGGTGTAGTAGACCTTACGGTGAAATGCTTATGTAACAGGGTTATATTGGTGATTCCCCTAATTTATATCAATTTGTTTCTAAATGTTATTCGAACATCACACATAAGATGCAGCGTTTTTTGGTGAATATTGGTTGTGCATTTTGTTGTAGAGAATTCCAGCTAATACTAGCTAGCAACTTACTGTGTCTGGTGGGGTGGGGGGGGTTGTATATTTTGTACAGTGCGTGAGTGCAGAGTTGGATGGTGAGCCGTGCATTGCATGACGTGCAATTTTGTGCTGTTCCTATCAGAATAAAGCTCCATGACTGGTGTTACAAGTTGGAGTTCGTGTCGATGATTGATTGTACACAACGCAAGAAGAGTACTGTTACACCTATAAGGACAAACAGTTATGTTTTAATGTTATTACATATTTATTATATAACATAATATACACTACTGGTCAAAAGTCTTAGAACACCTACTCATTCAAGGGGTTTTCTTTATTTTTACTATTTTCTACATTATAGAATAATAGTGACGACATCAAAACTATGAAATAACACATCATGTAGTAACCAAAAAAAGTGTTAAACAATTCAAAATATATTTTATATTTGAGATTCTTCAAATAGCCACGTTTTGCCTTATTGACAGCTTGGCATTCTCTTAACCAGCTTCACCTGGAATGCTTTTCCAACAGCCTTGAAGGAGTTCCCACATATGCTGAGCACTTGTTGGCTGCTTTTCCTTCACTCTGCGGTCCGATTCAGGGAGCCGTCAGTTGGACTCATTTCTCAATGTGTCCACCTGACCCGTCAAATAGTAATTCAAGTCATTTGCAATGTCAGGTGGTTTTGGTAATGAATGTTATAATGGGAAGGAATTCAAACATGTCTGCCACTTGTGTTGAATCAAAGTTGTCCATAGATGTTTTCCATCAGCCTTGATTTAGTGATGATAATATCCTTTCTTTTTACCTTGGTCACTAGATGTATTCATTTACAATAACTGGTCTAGCTTGGTCACTAGATGTATTCATTTACAATACCTGGTCTAGCTTGGTCACTAGATGTATTCATCTACAATAACTGGTCTAGCTTGGTCACTAGATGTATTCATTTATAATAACTGGTCTAGCTTGGTCACTAGATGTATTAATCTACAATAACTGGTCTAGCTTGGTCACTAGATGTATTAATCTACAATAACTGGTCTAGCTTGGTCACTAGATGTATTCATTTATAATAACTGGTCTAGCTTCGTCACTAGATGTATTCATTTACAATAACTGGTCTAGCTTGGTCACTAGATGTATTCATCTACAATAACTGGTCTAGCTTGGTCACTAGATGTATTAATCTACAATAACTGGTCTAGCTTGGTCACTAGATGTATTAATCTACAATAACTGGTCTAGCTTGGTCACTAGATGTACTAATCTACAATAACTGGTCTAGCTTCGTCACTAGATGTATTCATTTACAATAACTGTTCTAGCTTGGTCACTAGATGTATTCATTTACAATAACTGGTCTAGCTTGGTCACTAGATGTATTCATTTACAATAACTGGTCTAGCTTGGTCACTAGATGTACTAATCTACAATAACTGGTCTAGCTTCGTCACTAGATGTATTCATTTACAATAACTGGTCTAGCTTGGTCACTAGATGTATTCATTTACAATAACTGGTCTAGCTTGGTCACTAGATGTATTCATTTACAATAACTGGTCTAGCTTGGTCACTAGATGTATTCATTTACAATAACTGGTCTAGCTTGGTCACTAGATGTATTCATTTACAATAACTGGTCTAGCTTGGTCACTAGATGTATTCATTTACAATAACTTTGCTCATCAGACAGATCTGTCCGCTACCTTTTTGGTTTCATTACATTGAACCGTTCCATTTCTCAGCTCATCAATCCCTGGGGTGTCACGTCCTGACCAGTAGAGGGTGTAGTTGGGTCAGGCCGTGGCAGAAGTGAAGTGTGTGTTTTGATTGTTTCGTTGATTTTGGCCGTGTGACTTCCAATCAGGCACAGCTGTAGAGGGTTGTGGCTGATTGGGAGTCACACATAAGTAGCCTACGTTGCCTTTGGGGGGTTGTGGGTAATTGTTCTTGTTACAGTGTTTGCACCTGACAGGACTGTGTTGGCTGTCAGTTTATTGTTTTTGTAATTGTATAGTGTTCCGTTTCATTAAATACATCATGAACACTAACTCCGCTGCGTTTTGGGTTAGGGTTAGGATCAGCCAGAGTGGCCCGTCTGCCTGGATCAGCCAGAGTGGCCCGTCTGCCTGGATCAGCCAGAGTGGCCCGTCTGCCCGGATCAGCCAGAGTGGCCCGTCTGCCCGGATCAGCCAGAGTGGCCCGTCTGCCCGGATCAGCCAGAGTGGCCCGTCTGCCAGGATCAGCCAGAGTGGCCCGACTTGGGTCAGTTGTCACGGCAGCTATTGCCTGTGTTCTTTTCGGAACCCGACGGGCTGCTCCTGCAGGTGAGGTCACCAGTCAGCCTCTTCGGTAGGGGGTACTGGAAATTAGATCGGGATGTGCTGGATGAGCTTTCATTGAAGCCTTTACTGGTTTGTTTCGGGGGATTGAAGGCCTCCGGTCCATGTGTGAGGGGGTGTTAGAGTGGTGGGATTTAGTTAAGGTAAGGTATGGACAACAAGCTCAAGGACCTGAATTGGTTGAGCCTCCACAAGTGCTTGCCGGTACGTTCCATCATGTACCGGCATAGCTTGGCGCGATCCCCCACCTGTCCAAGACCATCTTGTGGTGGGGAGGAGACAGTGCACCTTTTGGGACTGTGCCTTTGCCGGAGTAGTATGGGCACGGCTGTTGTTAGGTAGGGTGAAAGGGAATTTTGTTTTAACTTGGGCTAGGGTAGAGAGAGGTGTAGGGAGAGCGAGGGGGACGGTCAGGGACAGGTTTCTGCTCTGGCTTCTCATAAGCCTCTTTAAACGGGGGCTGTGGGAAGCCAGGCAGGACATGGTCAAGACAGGGAGAGATTGGGGGATGGAGGGTGGAAGGAAATTTGAGGGGGAGGATGAAGAGGAAGTGGGGGCAGCATGCTGCCCGGCAGAGGTGGAAGGGAGGTTTAGGGCTGGGGTTAATTTAGATGATTTAAGGGGATAGAATAGTGACTGGGAGATGGGGAAGGTAGGGCTTTAGAGATGTAGTTTGTAGGCATTAAGGGGAGGGAAGATGCTCCCCTGAGTTTTTTGATATCGGGTTTTTGTTTCGTTTTGAATTTAAAAATGCCTATATTTGAGTTTGTTTGGAATATTGATGGTTTTGTTTTGTATGAATGGCATTGTACGTAATAAAAAATGTATATATAAAAAAATATATATTGAAAAATCTTCCACTATGTCAATATAGTGCATCGTATGTAAGTTTAGTTTCACTTTTTAACCAACCCAGTGCATTGTTGAAAATTAAAAATGTTAAAATCAACAATATGTCAAAGGATTCAACTATTGAAAATTGAAACAAACAATTGGATCAAACAGATCAATCCTACTGGACATTGGGTTTGATTCAGACCCTGCCAGCATGGCCAGAGATGTAACTTATAACCACAGAACCACCCCAGACCTTTCATGCCTAAAAACACCTAAGTATTAGATTTACTGCCATGGTCTAGTATGTCACTGCATCAGACACCAGTCACAATGCTGGCTGAGGTACTCGTAAAACATGACGTATTATTTCCTAACCATTCACAATGCTGGCTGAGGTACGAGTAAATTATGACATATTATTTCCTAACATTTCACAATCCTGGCTGAGGTACGAATACTTCAGTAAATAAATTTGCAAAAATGTATGTTTTTGGTTTGTCATTATGGGGTATTGTGTGTAGATTGATGAGGGGAAAAATTATGACATTTTAGAATACGGCTGTAACGTAACAAAATGTGGAAAAAGTGAAGGGGTCTGAATACTTAACGAATGCACTGTATACCGCTGGTAGAGTTTTCTACCACTGCAGAGTTTTCTATCATTGGCAGTTTTGTACACAGTCATGTGATACGTGGTATAGAAAAGTCCAATCTTAGGAGAGTACATGGGAGGCACTATACTGTGTATCTGCAGGTGTCTATCTGGTCAAAACCACTGATACAGGAGCCCCTCCACCCTCTGGTGGGATGGATCATGACTACAGAGAAACCTAGATTCAAATACTTAGATTTGTGTGTATTGGGTCTATGTTGTGAAATTGTTAGATATTACTTGTTAGATATTACTGCACTGTCGGAGCTAGAAACACAAGCATTTCGCTACACCCGCAATAATATCTGCTAAACACGTGTATGTGACCAATAAAATGTGATTTGATTTGAAATAAACGTCCTATTTATCAAAGGTGTTTTTGGCTGGAGTCAAAATGACTCCAAAGGATTTTAATTTGTTAAAAGTCCATATTGATACAGAAACACTAAACCATGATATAGATTTATTAAGAACAAGTTGATTGACAAAGTCATGAAAATTTGGAAGAATTGAATAAAATACATTTTGGCTATGATAAAAGATATGCCTCTGGGGTCAAAATGATCCATGTCAGAAGTATGGTTCAATGCAAATATGTAGTGGGTGTAAAGTTTGTTTTACATTCTCACTCATTAAAAACGAATCAATCAACACATGCTTCTCTTTGAACGACTTAATATAATATTAAACTTTTATGAAATAAATGAAAAATAAACGTTTGGTTCCTCAGCTGCGTTGCCCAGTCCAGTCAGCAGATGGCGATGTGTGTCTTTTAGGTTCAGGCGATGCTGCCAGTGTGACGTCTAATCTAGTGGACGGGACGCTCCTTCAACAACAACAGCTAGTCAGACACCTCGGTAGCTTTCTAGCAAACATAGCTACAACATTCACGCTCTTTACACTGTTTTGGTGTATATTAGTCTCTGTGTATTAAACACACTTCTGTCGTATGTACTTGTTGGCCCATTTAATTATATATTTACGTTGTTTGTCAGCTAGCTGGTTTGCTAAGTTAGCTTAGAACTAGGCTAGTCGCTAATGCTAGCTAGCTAACATCTCCGACCATGAGTTCACTAAGCTACTCTCCTCCTGCTAAAGAAGAGGAGGTCTGCTGGACGGAGAAAGAAGCTCTTGTGAAAGAGGAGGAGGAAGAGAAGGATGTTACAATACAAAAACAAGTAGAGGGTGAGGCTGTTACCGTGAAAGAAGAAGAAGAGAAAGACGTTTCAGTGAAAGAAGAGGAAGACGCGTTCAGAGTGAAAGAGGAGGAGGATGTTACAGTAAAAGAAGAAGAGGAGGAAGAGAAAGAGGAGGCAGTTTATGGAGTGAAAGAGGAAGAGGGGGAGATGACTGTCACATTGGAGGAAGAAGAGGAAGTTGGAGATCTGTTTAACACCAGTAAGTACCGTCTCTGCAGTCGTTGAACCAATATGCAGTAAAGGGGTTCTACACTTTAATGTTGTTCTGTAGGAATGGCTGAAGCTTCACTGTAACGTGTAGAACATCAAGAGTGGACCATCAACAAAACGTTAACAATTGATCAAATGCATCCAATGACAATGCCTGAAATACTGTAGTCCTCAATATCTCCTATTAGATTAGCCCAATATGTTCTCTTAAAGGGCCAATCAGCAGTTGTTACATCCATTTAGGGACTTATACATTAATGATATGTACCCATCTGTTTCTTTAAGAATTCACTTATAAATGCCTCATGAGCTTAGTTCAACTGTTGTACTCCATCAGAACCCAAAATATAAGCTTTTTATTACTCCAATGTTTGTCAGTAAATATAAACAAACACTGTATATCCTCAAAACATGGTTAAAACTAGAATGTTGATATCATGGATGGTTGCATTTTTCCCATCCCTCAAGTTGTAGATACATCTCAAGGATGATTAATGGAAACAAGATGCACCTGAAAGCAATTGCGAGTCTCATAGCAAATGGTCTGAATAGTTAAGTAAATAAGGTATTTCTGTATTTTTTAACCTGTTTTCCCTTTGTCATTATGGGCTATTGATGACACCCCTCTGAAACAAGATAGCCTAACCATGAGAAAAAAAACTCTACTTAGCCTACTCCTCCTGCTGCTGCTGGCCTTCATAAATTCAGTCGTTATGCTCCTATAGTTTCTGGTAATAGGCTACACCAGCAGTCGTTATGCTCCTATAGTTTCTGGTAATAGGCTACACCAGCAGTCGTTATGCTCCTATAGTTTCTGGTAATAGGCTACACCAGCAGTCGTTATGCTCCTATAGTTTCTGGTAATAGGCTACACCAGCAGTCGTTATGCTCCTATAGTTTCTGGTAATAGGCTACACCAGCAGTCGTTATGCTCCTATAGTTTCTGGTAATAGACTACACCAGCAGTCGTTATGCTCCTATAGTTTCTGGTAATAGGCTACACCAGCAGTCGTTATGCACCTATAGTTTCTGGTAATAGACTACACCAGCAGTCGTTATGCTCCTATAGTTTCTGGTAATAGACTACACCAGCAGTCATTATGCTCCTATAGTTTCTGGTAATAGACTACACCAGCAGTCGTTATGCTCCTATAGTTTCTGGTAATAGACTACACCAGCAGTCGTTGTGCTCCTATAGTTTCTGGTAATAGGCTACACCAGCAGTCGTTATGCTCCTATAGTTTCTGGTAATAGGCTACACCAGCAGTCGTTATGCTCCTATAGTTTCTGGTAATAGACTACACCAGCAGTCGTTATGCTCCTATAGTTTCTGGTAATAGGCTACACCAGCAGTCGTTATGCTCCTATAGTTTCTGGTAATAGACTACACCAGCAGTCGTTATGCTCCTATAGTTTCTGGTAATAGACTACAGTCGTTATGCTCCTATAGTTTCTGGTAATAGACTACACCAGCAGTCGTTGTGCTCCTATAGTTTCTGGTAATAGGCTACACCAGCAGTCGTTATGCTCCTATAGTTTCTGGTAATAGGCTACACCAGCAGTCGTTATGCTCCTATAGTTTCTAGTAATAGACTACACCAGCAGTCGTTATGCTCCTATAGTTTCTGGTAATAGGCTACACCAGCAGTAGTTATGATCCTATAGTTTCTGGTAATAGGCTACACCAGCAGTCGTTATGCTCCTATAGTTTCTGGTAATAGGCTACACCAGCAGTCGTTATGCTCCTATAGTTTCTGGTAATAGGCTACACCAGCAGTCGTTATGCTCCTATAGTTTCTGGTAATAGGCTACAGTCGTTATGCTCCTATAGTTTCTGGTAATAGGCTACACCAGCAGTCGTTATGCTCCTATAGTTTCTGGTAATAGACTACAGTCGTTATGCTCCTATAGTTTCTGGTAATAGACTACAGTCATTATGCTCCTATAGTTTCTGGTAATAGACTACACCAGCAGTCGTTATGCTCCTATAGTTTCTGGTAATAGGCTAGACCAGCAGTCGTTATGCTCCTATAGTTTCTGGTAATAGGCTACACCAGCAGTCGTTATGCTCCTATAGTTTCTGGTAATAGGCTACACCAGCAGTCGTTATGCTCCTATAGTTTCTGGTAATAGGCTACACCAGCAGTCGTTATGCTCCTATAGTTTCTGGTAATAGGCTACACCAGCAGTCGTTATGCTCCTAAAGTTTCTGGTAATAGGCTACACCAGCAGTCGTTATGCTCCTATAGTTTCTGGTAATAGGCTACACCAGCAGTCGTTATGCTCCTATAGTTTCTGGTAATAGGCTACACCAGCAGTCATTATGCTCCTATAGTTTCTGGTAATAGACTACACCAGCAGTCGTTATGCTCCTATAGTTTCTGGTAATAGACTACACCAGCAGTCGTTATGCTCCTATAGTTTCTGGTAATAGGCTACACCAGCAGTCGTTATGCTCCTATAGTTTCTGGTAATAGACTACACCAGCAGTCGTTGTCCTCCTATAGTTTCTGGTAATAGGCTACACCAGCAGTCGTTATGCTCCTATAGGTTCTGGTAATAGGCTACACCAGCAGTCGTTGTGCTCCTATAGTTTCTGGTAATAGGCTACACCAGCAGTCGTTATGCTCCTATAGTTTCTGGTAATATGCTACACCAGCAGTCGTTATGCTCATATAGTTTCTGGTAATAGGCTACACCAGCAGTCGTTATGCTCCTATAGTTTCTGGTAATAGGCTACACCAGCAGTCGTTATGCTCCTATAGTTTCTGGTAATAGGCTACACCAGCAGTCGTTATGCTCCTATAGTTTCTGGTAATAGGCTACACCAGCAGTCGTTATGCTCCTAAAGTTTCTGGTAATAGGCTACACCAGCAGTTGTTATGCTCCTATAGTTTCTGGTAATAGGCTACACCAGCAGTCGTTATGCTCCTATAGTTTCTGGTAATAGGCTACACCAGCAGTCATTATGCTCCTATAGTTTCTGGTAATAGACTACACCAGCAGTCGTTATGCTCCTATAGTTTCTGGTAATAGACTACACCAGCAGTCGTTATGCTCCTATAGTTTCTGGTAATAGGCTACACCAGCAGTCGTTATGCTCCTATAGTTTCTGGTAATAGACTACACCAGCAGTCGTTATGCTCCTATAGTTTCTGGTAATAGACTACACCTGCAGTCGTTATGCTCCTATAGTTTCTGGTAATAGACTACAGTCGTTATGCTCCTATAGTTTCTGGTAATAGGCTACACCAGCAGTCGTTATGCTCCTATAGTTTCTGGTAATAGGCTACACCAGCAGTCGTTATGCTCCTATATAATTTATAATAGTATTAATAATTATAATTGTCTTTATCTCAACATCATTCTCTGTGGTTAATCTACATTCTATTTAAATGAAAATTATAAATATACATTTTTATTTCCATTGCTAAGTTTAAAATGACCTACATAAAGCCCAAAAATTTAAACACGCCAACTCATTAGTGGTGGTGTGTTAAGACAATCAGAAATACTATCAGACATCCCCAAATGTAACTTTGACTATAATTACTGTTCCCTGAAGGAGGGAAACGAGGTACAACACCTGTTTGGCCCCACCCCTTCCTGGGTCGGTGAAGAGCGGTATTAAATTTAAGGAAGAAATCCGAGCCTCGCGCTCATCACCTGTAGAAGGCGGGGCTTCCAGCGAGGCGTGGATTTAATAGTATGTTGTACCTAGTTTCCCTCCTTCAGGGAACAGTAGTTATAGTCATAATGTGTGGATTTAATAGTATGTTGTACCTAGTTTCCCTCCTTCAGGGAACAGTAGTTATAATCATAACGTTACGCTTGTCAAATGATGAACTTTAAGTTAAATACTGGATCTTGCTGTCGGACAGTTTTTTTGTATTCAGATCTCTGAAATGCTCTCTAATTACGTAACATTTAGTGTCTCCTTATGGTACGCTGGGAAAATAGTTTTCATGGGCACAGAAATCCTAAATCATTTCAGAGTTTGCTAAATCCAATGGTTCTAACCAAGAGTCATCTTTACTTTATTGACAACACCCAAATGGATACTGTCATTAACGCAGTTCTTCAATAATTACACATAATTCTTAATACTGTAGCTGTTTAGTTAGTCACATGTTCAACTATCATCAGCTGATCCAGGAAATCATTTTCTGAATGACAGTCACATGACAAACATCACGACATGCAACAACAACCAAAGTGCTTCTTCATTCATTACTCTCGTAAAGACAGTTATGCCGTGCTCCACGTTGGATCCAACATCCCTAAGAAATTGATGTTTATAATGTGTTATTGTCTGCCTGATTTACAGTAGCGTCTCGTTAGTCTGTTTGCACACAGAGATACTTAGCTCATAATGTGTAGAGAACTGTTCCTTGATGGATAGGCTATTGTACAACACACAGAGCTATTTTCCTTTATTCAGGACATTTAGAATGGCAACACATTACAGAATAGCCTAGTGGGATTATTCACAAAATTATCTGGTGATCAGGTTATGAAATGTCATGAAAGACATTTTAGTTTCCATGTTTCACCTGAAGTATGAAATTATTTATAGTCCTAGGTCTATGTTGTTAGGTGAAGTTATGGGTCCTGCAGTATGTCTATGTTATTGTTTGTTGAAGTTATGGGCCAATTTGTTAACTTCTTCGGGCTAGGGGGCAGTGTTCGGAAGTTCGGAGAGTCTGGCATGCCCAAAGGAAACTGCCTGTTACTCAGACCCAGAAGCTAGGATATGCATATAATTGGTTGTATTTGATAGAAAACACTTTGCTTGATTTACAGTTTTATTGTTTATTTACATATTAGGGTAGCTGAGGATTGATTAGAAACGTTGTTTGACTTGTTTGGATGAAGTTTATTGGTAACTTTTTGGATTATTTTGTCTGCATGTTGAACGGGTGGATTACTGAACAAAACGCGCCAACCAAACTGAGTTTTTGGGATATAAAGAGGGACTTTATCAAACAAAACAACCATTTATTGTGTAGCTGGGACCCTTGGGATTGCAAACAGAGGAAGATCTTCAAAGGTAAGTGATTTATTTTATCGCTATTTTGGATTTTTGTGACGGCTGTGCTGGTTTGAGAAATATTTCTATGCAGCAAGTATGCGGGGCGCTATCAAATCAAATCAAATGTATTTATATAGCCCTTCGTACATCAGCTGAAATCTTAAAGTGCTGTACAGAAACCCAGCCTAAAACCCCAAACAGCAAGCAATGCATGTGAAAGAAGCACGGTGGCTAGGAAAAACTCCCTAGAAAGGCCAAAAACCTAGGAAGAAACCTAGAGAGGAACCAGGCTATGAGGGGTGGCCAGTCCTCTTCTGGCTGTGCCGGGTGGATATTATAACAGAACATGGTCAAGATGTTAAAATGTTCATAAATGACCAGCATGGTCAAATAATAATAATCATAGTAGTTGTCGAGGGTGCAACAAGCACGTCCGGTGAACAGGTCAGGGTTCCGTAGCCGCAGGCAGAACAGTTGAAACTGGAGCAGCAGCATGGCCAGGTGGACTGGGGACAGCAAGGAGTCATCATGCCAGGTAGTCCTGAGGCATGGTCCTAGGGCACAGGTCCTCCGAGAGAAAGAAAGAAAGAGAGAATTAGAGAGAGCATATTTAAATTCACACAGGACACCGGATAAGACAAGAGAAATACTCCAGATGTAACAGACTGACCCTAGCCTCCCGACACATAAACTACTGCAGCATAAATACTGGAGGCTGAGACAGGAGGGATCAGAAGACACTGTGGCCCCATCCGATGATACCCCCGGACAGGGCCAAACAGGCAGGATATAACCCCACCCACTTTGCCAAAGCACAGCCCCCACACCACTAGAGGGATGTCTCCAACCACCAACTTACCGTCCTAAGACAAGGCCGAGTATAGCCCACAAAGATCTCCGCCATGGCACAACCCAAGGGGGGGGTGCCAACCCAGACAGGAAGACCACGTCAGTGACTCAACCCACTCAAGTGACGCACCCCTCCCATGGACGGCATGGAAGAACACCAGTAAGCCAGTGACTCAGCCCCTGTAATAGGGTTAGAGGCAGAGAATCCCAGTGGATAGAGGGGAACCGGCAAGGCAGAGACAGCAAGGGCGGTTCGTTGCTCCAGCCTTTCCGTTCACCTTCACACTCCTGGGCCAGACTATACTTAATCATAGGACCTACTGAAGAGATAAGTCTTCAGTAAAGACTTAAAGGTTGAGACTGAGTCTGCGTCTCTCACATGGGTAGGCAGACCATTCCATAAAAATGGAGCTCTATAGGAGAAAGCCCTACCTCCAGCCGTTTGCTTAGAAATTCTAGGGACAATTAGGAGGCCTGCGTCTTGTGACCGTAGTGTACGTGTAGGTATGTACGGCAGGACCAAATCGGAAAGATAGGTAGGAGCAAGCCCATGTAATGCTTTGTAGGTTAGCAGTAAAACCTTGAAATCAGCCCTTGCCTTAACAGGAAGCCAGTGTAGGGAGGCTAGCACTGGAGTAATATGATCAAATCTTTTGGTTCTAGTCAGGATTCTAGCAGCCGTATTTAGCACTAACTGAAGTTTGTTTAGTGCTTTATACGGGTAGCCTGAAAGTAGAGCATTGCAGTAGTCCAGCCTAGAAGTAACAAAAGCATGGATTAATTTTTCTGCATAATTTTTGGACAGAAAGTTTCTGATTTTTCAATGTTAAGTAGATGGAAAAAAGCTGT
Source organism: Salmo salar (assembly GCF_965601325.2). Lineage (NCBI taxonomy): Eukaryota > Metazoa > Chordata > Actinopteri > Salmoniformes > Salmonidae > Salmo > Salmo salar. Next base: position 1,016,374 of record NW_027675466.1, read on the forward strand.
CCTTGAAACAGTCTTGATATGTTCTTCAAAAGAGAGATCAGGGTCCAGAGTAACGCCGAGGTCCTTCACAGTTTTATTTGAGACGACTGTACAACCATCCAGATTAATTGTCAGATTCAACAGAAGATCTCTTTGTTTCTTGGGAACTAGAACAAGCATCTCTGTTTTGTCCGAGTTTAGAAGTAGAAAGTTTGCAGCCATCCACTTCTTTATGTCTGAAACACAGGCTTCTAGCGAGGGCAATTTTGGGGCTTCACCATGTTTCATTGAAATGTACAGCTGTGTGTCGTCCACATAGCAGTGAAATTTAACATTATGTTTTCGAATGACATCCCCAAGAGGTAAAATATATAGTGAAAACAATAGTGGTCCTAAAACGGAACCTTGAGGAACACCGAAATATGGCTCCCACAATCAGACAGCTCAGACTGACCAGTATCCCTGTAAAGCCCCACCCCCTCCTGGAGAATATATCACTGGCTAGAGGCCAACCCACACTTTCACTTCTATGAACGCACACAGTGAGGATCGGGCGGTTTAGGGAATCTTCGTTAGAGAGGTAACCTCCGAACCTTATTGGTATTCGGTTCTTCTCCTAACTCTGCGATTGTTCGACAGTGTCAGTGTGTCTTACCCTCCCGCAATGTGTGATATGAACCCAGGTAGCTCTTTCAGCTATTCTAACCGTGAAGGCTATTACCAGGAACACTTGGTATGGGCCCTCCCACCGTGGCTGCTTCCAGTTCTTTTCTCCTGAGGGACTGGATCCACACCCAGTCTCCTGGTTGGATTGAGTGAATCATCTTCTCCTGTAATTCACCTGTTGGACACAAAGTCTCAGACATACGGGTTTCGTTAACCATGTGTTCTGTTAGTAAATCTTCAACTTCTATGTCTACCTGTTCTGGCCTCCCTAACTCTGGCATTCTATATGGTTTACCTGATCAGCTAAAATGTAATCCATTATTTAAAGAGATAGATACTAGTAAACCAACGACCCTAATCGTGTCCACCCAGTAAGTTGGGACCGCTTCTTCCCATTTAATATACTTATCTATTATAAAACATGTTTTTTTAAGTAGTTCGTTATCCAATAGGCCACAAAGTGTTTCCGAACCTGCTCTACTATCACCCCTGTTGACACATGGCTCTGCCCATGTGTCAATCTTGCCGCATCTCTAAACAATGACTTAGGTAGTATTGGTGACTTATCATGATACCAAATACCGTCCTTATATAAATTGCTCCTGACTTCTCCCATTTCGAAATCACTTTCACTGGTGCTCTAGACTGACAATTTTAATATAGCTTTGTCTATGTTTACTTCCTCTTTTAACCTCTATGTGACCGGCGGGACGAATTCGTCCCACCTACGTAACATCCACTGCCAGCCTGTGGCGCGATTTTCAAAATCTTCAAAATCCTATTACTTCAATTTCTCAAACATATGACTATTTTACAGCCATTTAAAGATAAGACTCTCGTTAATCTAACCACACTGTCCGATTTCAAAAAGGCTTTACAACGAAAGCAAAACATTAGATTATGTCAGCAGAGTACCAAGCCAGAAATAATCAGACACCCATTTTTCAAGCCAGCATATAATGTCACCAAAACCCAGAAGACAGCTAAATGCAGCACTCACCTTTGATGATCTTCATCAGATGACAACCCTAGGACATTATGTTATACAATACATGCATGTTTTGTTCAATCAAGTTCATATTTATATCAAAAACCAGCTTTTTACATTAGCATGTGACGTTCAGAACTAGCATACCCCCCGCAAACTTACGGGGAATTCGCTAACATTTTACTAAATTACTCACGATAAACGTTCACAAAAAGCATAACAATTATTTTAAGAATTATAGATACAGACCTCCTCTATGCACTCGATATGTCCGATTTTAAAATAGCTTTTTGGTGAAAGCACATTTTGCAATATTCTAAGTATATAGCCCAGGCATCACGGGCTCGCTATTTAGACACCCGGCAAGTTTAGCACTCACCATAATCATATTTACTATTATAAAAATGTCATTACCTTTTGTTGTCTTCGTCAGAATGCACACCCAGGACGTCTACTTCAATAACAAATGTTGGTTTGGTCCAAAATAATCCATCGTTATATCCGAATAGCGGCGTTTTGTTCGTGCGTTCCAGACACTATCCGAAATAGTAAAGAAGTGTCGCGCGCTTGGCGCAATTCCTGACAATAAAATTCAAAGTATTCAATTGCCGTACGTCGAAGCATGTCAACCGCTGTTTAAAATCAATTTTTACGTCATTTTTCTCGTAGAAAAGCGGTAAAATTCCGACAGGGAATCTCCTTTTCGGCAAACAGAGGAAAAAATCCCAAAGGCGGGGGCGGTCGGGGTCACGCGCATAAGCTAGTGTCTCTTGATGGGCCACTTGAGAAAGGCGATAATGTGTTTCAGCCTGGGGCTGGAATGACGACATTCTCTTTTTTCCCGGGCTATGAGAGCCTATGGACGACGTGGGAAGTGTCACGTTAGAGCAGAGATCCTTAGTAAATGATAGAGATGGCAAAGAAGTTCCAGAAATGGTCAGACAGGCCACTTCCTGTAAAGGAATCTCTCAGGTTTTGACCTGCCATTTGAGTTCTGTTATACTCACAGACACCATTCAAACAGTTTTAGAAAATTTAGGGTGTTTTCTATCCATATGTAATAAGTATATGCATATTCTAGTTACTGAGTAGGAGTGGTAACCAGATTAAATCGGGTATGTTTTTTATCCAGCCGTGTCAATGCTGCCCCCTAGCCCTAACAGGTTAAGAACTGCTGTGTCGACGGCTGCAGTTTAACCTGTTTAGGATAGGGTGCAGTATTTTCACGGCCAGATAAAAAACGTACCCGATTTAATCTGGTTATTATTCCTGCCCAGAAACTAGAATATGCATATAATTGTTTGATTTGGATAGGAAACACCCTAAAGTTTCTAAAACTGTTTGAATGGTGTCTGTGAGTATAACAGAACTCACATGGCAGGCCAAAACCTGAGAAGATTGCATACAGGAAGTGCCCTCTCTGACCATTTCTTGGCCTTTTTATGGAAAATAGAGGATCTCTGCTGTAACGTGACATTTTCTAAGGCTCCCATAGGCTCTCAGAAGGCGCAAAAACGGGGAATGATGACACTGCAGTCCCTGGCTGAAAAACAGTAGAGCATTTGGATAGTGGTCGATCTGAGAACAGTGAAACGGGCGTGCGCATGCACGTGAAGAGTCCATTTTACATTTTCAGTCTTTGAACGAAAACAACGTCTCCTGGTCGGATTATTATCGCTATTTTACGAGAAAAATCGCATAAAAATTGATTTTAAACAGTTTTTGACATGCTTCGAAGTACGGTAATGGAATATATTGAAATTTTTTGTCACGATACGCGCGGGCGCGTCACCCTTCGTTACCCTTCGGATTGTGTCTTGAACGCACGAACAAAACGCCGCTATTTGGATATAACCATGGATTATTTGGAACCAAACCAACATTTGTTGTTGAAGTTGAAGTCCTGGGAGTGCATTCTGACGAAGAAATGTGCTTTCACCGAAAAGCTATTTTAAAATCGGACACCGCGATTGCATAAAGGAGTTCTGTATCTATAATTCTTAAAATAATGTTATGTTTTTTGTGAACGTTTATTGTGAGTAATTTAGTAAATTCACCGGAAGTGTTCGGTGGGAATGCTAGTTCTGAACGTCACATGCTAATGTAAAAAGCTGGTTTTTGATATAAATATGAACTTGATTGAACAAAACATGCATGTATTGTATAAGAGCGTCTGCTAAATGACTAAAAATATATATAAACATCCAATCCTGTCATGCACTGAGTGGACAAAACATTATGAACACCTCTTTCCATGACAGACTGACCAGGTTAAAGCTTTGATCCTTTATTGATGTCACTTGTTAAATCCACTTCAATCAGTGTAGATGAAGGAGAAGAGACAGGTTAAAGAAGGATTTTTTTAAAGCCTTGAGACAATGGATTGTGTATGTGTGCCATTCAGAGGGTGAATGGGCAACACAAAATATTGGTTTGAGTGTCAAGAACTGCAACGCTGCTGGGTTTTTCACTCTCAACAGTTTCCCCGTGTGTATCAAGACTGGTCCACCACCCAAAGGACATCCAGCCAACTGGACACAACTGTGGGGAAGCATTGGAGTCAACATGGCCCCAGCATCCCCATGGAACACCTTATCCATGCCCCGACGATTTGAAGCCGTTCTGAGGGCAAAAAGGGGTGCAACTCAATATTAGGAAGGTGTTCTTAATGTTTTGTACACCCAGTTTACATCACCAATATTTGTTTTATCCAACTGTTTGGTTATTATAACAGTGTAACTGAATGTACAACACATTAACCTCTATGGGCTAGGTGGGACGCTAGCGTGCCACCCGTGGTGCACTCCATCAACAGCAGGTGCATTTCAAGAGCGGCAAATTTGAATCCAAATAAATGTCAAAATTCAAATTTTTCAAAAATACAACTATTTTACACCATTTGAAAGATAAACATCTCCTTAATCTAACCACGTTTTACGATTTCAAAAAGGTTTTACGGCGAAAGCATAAATTTAGAGTATGTTAGGACAGTACATTTACAAGAGTTGTGTGTAATGTTTTGTCAAGTCAAAGACAGGGTCACCAAAACCATAAAACCAGCTAAAATGATGCACTAACCTTTTACAATCTCCATCAGATGACACTCCTAGGACATTATGTTAGACAATGCATGCATTTTTAGTTCTATCAAGTTCATATTTATATCCAAAAACAGCGTTTTACTATGGCATTGATGTTGAGGAAATCGTTTCCCTCCAATAACCGGCAGTCAAGTCAGCGTCACAAATTAAATAATTAAAATTAGAAAACATTGGTAAAATATTATATTGTCATTTAAAGAATTATAGATTTACATCTCTTGAACGCAATCAACTTGCCAGATTTAAAAATAACCTTACTGGGAAATCACACTTTGCAATAATCTGAGCACTGCGCCCAGAAAAATACGCGTTGCGATACAGACTAGACGTCATCTTGGGGAGATCTAAAATCGAAAATACTATGTAAATAATCCATTACCTTTGATTCTCTTCATCAGATGTCACTTCCAGGTATCACAGGTCCATAACGAATGGAGTTTTGTTCAAAAAAGCTCATCATTTATGTCCAAAAATCTCCGTCTTGTTAGCACATGATCTAAGCCAGCCAGACTTCTCGTCATGAACGAGGGGAAAAAATATATTTACGTTCGTTCAAACATGTCAAACGTTGTATAGCATAAATCATTAGGGCCTTTTTTAACCAGAACATGAATAATATTCAAGGTGGACGAATGCATACTCTTTTATAACGTATTGGAACGAGGGTACCCAACATGAACTCGCGCGCCAGGTGTCTAATGGGACATCATCGTTCCATGGCTCTTGTTCGGTCAGATCTCCCTCCAGAAGACTCAAAACACTTTGTAAAGGCTGGTGACATCTAGTGGAAGCAATAGGAAGTGCCAAAATATTCCTCAGCCCCTGTGTTTTTCAATGGGATAGGTTTAAAGTCAATGCAACACATCAGGTATCCACTTCCTGTCAGAAAATGTCTCAGGGTTTTGCCTGCCAAATGAGTTCTGTTATACTCACAGACACCATTCAAACAGTTTTAGAAACTTTAGAGTGTTTTCTATCCATATATAATAAGTATATGCATATTCTAGTTACTGGGTAGGATTAGTAACCAGATTAAATCGGGTACATTTTTTTATCCAGACGTGCAAATGCTGCCCCCTAGCCCTAACAGGTTAAGAATGCCTTCTCTTTCTATGACATTAGACAGACCAGGTGAATCCAGGTGAAAGCTACGATCCCTTATTGATGTCACTTGTTAAATCCACTTCAATCAGTCTAGATGAAGGAGGGGAGGAGACAGGTAATAAAAAAAAATGCTTGAGACAATTGAGACATGGATTGTGTGTGTGTGTCATTCAGAGTGTGAATGGGCAAGATCAAAATACACTACAAAAGTATGTGGACACGTGCTCATCGAACATCTCATTCCAAAATCATGGGCATTGACATGGAGTTGGTCACAGACTTTGCTGCTAGATTGTGGTACATTGCTGAGGGGGGACTTGCTTCCATTCAGCCACAAGAGCATTAGTGAGGTCGGGTCACTGATGTTGGGGCGATTAGGTCCTGGCTCGCAGTCGGCGTTCCGATTCATCCCGAAGGTGTATGATGGGGTTGAGGTGGGTTGAGGTTTGCAGGCCAGTCAAGTTCTTCCACATCGATCTCTGCCGTTGTTGCTCCTAGACATTTCCACTTCACAATAACAGCACTTACAGTTGATCGGTGGGGGGGGGGGGTATGGTAATAGGTGCCAGGCGCACTGGTTTGTGTCAAGAACTGCAACGCTGCTGGGTTTTTTCACACTCAACAGTTTCCTGTGTGTATCAAGAATGGTCCACCACCCAAAGGACATCCTGCCAACTTGCCACAACTGTGGGGAAGCATTGGAGTCAACATGGGCACAGCATCCCTATGGAACGCTTTCCACACCTTGTAGTGTCCATGACCCAACGAATTGAGACTGTTCTGAGTGCAAAAGGGGGGGGGGGGGGGCGGGGGTAACTCAATATTACGAAGGTATTGTTCATTTTTTGTACACTCAGTAGAAACAGAATTAGTATAATACATTCAGGAAGACAGGGATGTGAATGATCTAGCTACTGCCTGTCTTATTTATCGGTGGACCGTTTCTCTTCTCTCAGTTGTGGTGTGCCGTGCGAACCCCGGAGAGCGCCCACGAGGGACTCGTGACCCCACAACCCCCCCTCCACACAGCTGTACCCTTGAAAGATAGGGAAAAAACAGGATGGACCAAAAAACTGGTCACTCTCAGACGGCCCTTTTGTCTTTGGCCACGTGACTAAGTTACTGAGAAACAAGAGAAGGAAAACACTGTCTTCTTCTTACATGAGAGAAACAGACAGTGGAAATGTTTAGATTTAAGGTTTATGTAAATGATGTGCATAATAGAGTTTGTAATTTTACCACTATATTCCACAGTTTTGAGACTAATCTCAACCTAATACAAAATTACAAGTAAGCATATGAGTAATAATTCATAATATAAGTAATTATATAATCTAAGCAAAACTTAACCTCTATGGGCTAGGTGGGACGCTAGCGTGCCACCCGTGGTGCACTCCATCAACAGCAGGTGCATTTCAAGAGCGGCAAATTTGAATCCAAATAAATGTCAAAATTCAAATTTTTCAAAAATACAACTATTTTACACCATTTGAAAGATAAACATCTCCTTAATCTAACCACGTTTTACGATTTCAAAAAGGTTTTACGGCGAAAGCATAAATTTAGAGTATGTTAGGACAGTACATTTACAAGAGTTGTGTGTAATGTTTTGTCAAGTCAAAGACAGGGTCACCAAAACCATAAAACCAGCTAAAATGATGCACTAACCTTTTACAATCTCCATCAGATGACACTCCTAGGACATTATGTTAGACAATGCATGCATTTTTAGTTCTATCAAGTTCATATTTATATCCAAAAACAGCGTTTTACTATGGCATTGATGTTGAGGAAATCGTTTCCCTCCAATAACCGGCAGTCAAGTCAGCGTCACAAATTAAATAATTAAAATTAGAAAACATTGGTAAAATATTATATTGTCATTTAAAGAATTATAGATTTACATCTCTTGAACGCAATCAACTTGCCAGATTTAAAAATAACCTTACTGGGAAATCACACTTTGCAATAATCTGAGCACTGCGCCCAGAAAAATACGCGTTGCGATACAGACTAGACGTCATGTTGGGGAGATCTAAAATCGAAAATACTATGTAAATAATCCATTACCTTTGATTCTCTTCATCAGATGTCACTTCCAGGTATCACAGGTCCATAACGAATGTAGTTTTGTTCAAAAAAGCTCATAATTTATGTCCAAAAATCTCCGTCTTGTTAGCACATGATCTAAGCCAGCCGGACTTCTCGTCATGAACGAGGGGAAAAAATATATTTACGTTCGTTCAAACATGTCAAACGTTGTATAGCATAAATCATTAGGGCCTTTTTTAACCAGAACATGAATAATATTCAAGGTGGACGAATGCATACTCTTTTATAACGTATTGGAACGAGGGTACCCAACATGAACTCGCGCGCCAGGTGTCTAATGGGACATCATCGTTCCATGGCTCTTGTTCGGTCAGATCTCCCTCCAGAAGACTCAAAACACTTTGTAAAGGCTGGTGACATCTAGTGGAAGCAATAGGAAGTGCCAAAATATTCCTCAGCCCCTGTGTTTTTCAATGGGATAGGTTTAAAGTCAATACAACACATCAGGTATCCACTTCCTGTCAGAAAATGTCTCAGGGTTTTGCCTGCCAAATGAGTTCTGTTATACACAGACACCATTCAAACAGTTTTAGAAACTTTAGAGTGTTTTCTATCCATATATAATAAGTATATGCATATTCTAGTTACTGGGTAGGATTAGTAACCAGATTAAATCGGGTAAAAAAAATTTATCCAGACGTGCAAATGCTGCCCCCTAGCCCTAACAGGTTAACCTGTGTTTAGTCGTTATTGTTTATTGTTTTCCCGTGTATGCTTTATTCTAATATAATTAAAAGATGAGTATTCACATCCCGCCTGCGATTTGGTCTATTCAACAATGGCTACCACTGTTACAGAACAACCCACCAAACAAAGACCAAGCAGCGGAGAAAGGAGCAGCAGACGGAATACATGGACTATAGTGAGAGCTGGACTTGGGAGGATATTCTGGACGGGGCAGGACCTTGGCACCAGGCTGGGGAATACCGTCGCCCAAGGGAAGAGATAGAGGTGGCCAAGGCGGAGAGGCGTCGATATGAGGCTATGTACGCGCTGAGGGAGAAGCACGAGAGGCACCCCCAATAAAAAAAATTGGGGGGGGCACACGGGTAGTTTGGCTGGGTCAAGGATGAGCCCTAAGCCAGCTACCCGTGCTTATAGGAAGAAACATATGGAGTGGAGGGCGCCGTGTTTTGAAGAAGTGCGCACGATCTCGGCCATACGGACGCACAGTCCAGTGCGAGTTATTCCAGCCCCTCGCAGATGCCGTGCTAGAGTGGGCATCCAGCCTGGTAGGAGGATGCCTGCGCAGCGCGTCTGGTCGCCGGTACGCCTCCTAGGACCAGGCTACCCTGCTCCCGCTCTACGCACGGTAACCATCAGGCCCCTACACAGCCCAGTTCGCCCTGTACCAGCACTCCGCTCGTACAGGGCTGCTAGTTCCATCCAGCCAGGACGGGTTGTGCAGGAGGTGCGATCAAGGCCACCTGTGCGCCTCCCTGGCCCAGTTGTTACAGTTCCCGCCTCTCGTGCTGACCCGGAAGTGCGAACCTCTAGTCTGGCACGTCCAGTACCAGCACCACGTATCAAGCTTCCAGTGAGTCAGCCTAGTCCTACTCAGCCTGTTTCCGCTCCTCGCACTAGCCTTGAGGTGCTTGTCCCCAGGCTGGTACCTCCACTACCAGCCCCATGCATCAGGCTTACAGTGCCTCGTCCAGAGTGTCCGGCAACAGTGCCTCATCCAGAGTGTCCGGCAACAGTGCCTCGTCCAGAGTGTCCGGCAACAGTGCCTCATCCAGAGTGCCCGGCAAGTGCCTCGTCCAGAGTATCCGGCAACAGTGCCTCGTCCAGAGTGTCCGGAACCAGGGGAGACGGCCCACTGTCCGGAACCAGGGGAGACGGCCCACTGTCCGGAACCAGGGGAGACGGCCCACTGTCCGGAACCGGGTGAGTCTGCTACCAGTCCGGAGCCGCCAGTACCGCCCGCCAGTCCGGAGCCGCCAGAGCCGCCCACCAGTCCAGAGCCGCCTGCCAGTCCAGAGCGGCCCGCCAGTCCAGAGCCGCCAGAGCGGCCCGCCAGTCCGGAGCCGCCAGAGCGGCCCGCCAGTCCGGAGCCGCCAGAGCGGCACGCCAGTCCGGAGCCGCCAGAGCCGCCCGCCAGTCCAGAGCCGCCTGCCAGTCCAGAGCGGCCCGCCAGTCCGGAGCCGCCAGAGCGGCCCGCCAGTCCGGAGCCGCCAGAGCGGCCCGCCAGTCCGGAGCCGCCAGAGCCGCCCGCCAGTCCGGAGCCGCCAGAGCCGCCCGCCAGTCCGGAGCCGCCAGAGCCGCCCGCCAGTCCGGAGCCGCCAGAGCCGCCCGCCAGTCCGGAGCCGCCAGAGCCGCCCGCCAGTCCGGAGCCGCCAGAGCGGCCCGCCAGTCCGGAGCCGCCAGAGCGGCCCGCCAGTCCGGAGCCGCCAGAGCCGCCCGCCAGTCCGGAGCCGCCAGAGCCGCCCGCCAGTCCGGAGCCGCCAGAGCCGCCCGCCAGTCCGGAGCCGTCAGAGCCGCCCGCCAGTCCGGAGCCGCCAGAGCCGCCCGCCAGTCCGGAGCCGCCAGAGCCGCCCGCCAGTCCGGAGCCGCCCGCCAGTCCGGAGCCGCCAGAGCCGCCCGCCAGTCCAGAGCCGCCCGCCAGTCCAGAGCCGCCAGAGCCGCCCGCCAGTTCAGAGCCGCCCGTCAGTCCAGAGCCACCTAAGTGGGCGAAGCCTAGGGTGGAGCGGAGTCCACGTCCCGAACCTAAGCCACCTCCAGTATAGGTGGGTTGGGGAGGGGGGGGGTAGCACTAGTGCCGTTGTTGACGGCAGCCACCCTCCCTTCCCTCCCTTTGTTTAGGGGGAATTTGGGTTTTGTTTTTGTTGTTGGTTTTTCTTTTTAGGTGCATTCTGGGGTCTGCACCTTTGGGGGGGGGGGTACTGTCATGTCCTGGCCAGCAGAGGGAGTAATTGTATTATATTTGGTGGCAGAGGGGTATTTGTTTCATATGGTTCAGGTTGTGTGTGTTATTTAAGGGGTGTTTGATTTATGTAGTCTGGGGTTTAACCTGTTATGGCTAGGTGGCAGTATTTTCATGGCTGGATAAAAAACGTACCCGATTTAATCTGATTATTAGTCCTGCCCAGAAACTAGAATATGCATATAATTATTAGCTTTGGATAGAAAACACTCCAAAGTTTCTAAAACTGTTTGAATGGTGTCTGTGGGTATAAGAGAACTCATTTGGCAGGCCAAAACGTGAGAAGATTCTGTACAGGAAGTACCCTGTCTGACCATTTCTTGCCCTCTCTATTCATTACAAAGGATCTCTGCTGTTACGTGACACTTCCTACGGCTTCCATGGTCTCTCAGAGCCCAGGAAAAACCTGAATGACATAATTCAAAGCCCTGGCTGAAACACACAAGCTCTTTTGCTAAGTGGTCTATCAGAGGACAAAGGGCTTCATGCTCGTGCACTGGCCGCCCCCGTCTTTCTGTTTTTCCCTCTATTTATCGAAACGCAGATTCCCGGTTGGAATATTATCGCTTTTTTACGAGATAAATTGCATAAAAATTGATTTTAAACAGCGGATGACATGCTTCGAGGTACGGTAATGGAATATTTAGAAATGTTTTGTCACGAAATGCGCCATGCGCGCGACCCTGATTTTACATTCGGATAGTGTCTAGAACGCATGAACAAAACGACGCTGTTTGGATATAACGATGGATTATTTGGGACCAAACCAACATTTGTTATTGAAGTAGAAGTCCTGGGAGTGCATTCTGACGAAGAACAGGAAAGGTAAGACCATTTTTCTTATAGTAAATCTGACTTTGGTGAAGGCTAAACTTGCCGGGTGTCTAAATAGCTAGCCCGTGATGGTTGGGCTATGTACTTAGAATATTGCAAAATGTGCTTTCACCAAAAAGCTATATTAAAATCGGACATATCGAGTGCATAGAGGAGTTCTGTATCTATAATTCTTAAAATAATTGTTATGTTTTTGTGAACGTTTATCGTGAGTAATTTAGTAAATTCACCAGAGGTTTGCGGGGGGGTATGCTAGTTCTGAACGTCACATGCTAATGTAAAAAAGCTGGTTTTTTTATATAAATATGAACTTGATTGAACAAAACATGCATGTATTGTATAACATAATGTCCTAGGGTTGTCATCTAATGAAGATCATCCAAGGTTAGTGCTGCATTTAGCTGTGGTTTTGTTTTTTGTGACATTATATGCTAGCTTGAAAAATGGGTGTCTGATTATTTCTGGCTTGGTACTCTGCTGACATAATCTAATGTTTTGCTTTCGTTGTAAAGCCTTTTTGAAATCGGACAGTGTGGTTAGATAAAGGAGAGTCTTGTCTTTAAATAGCTGTAAAATAGTCATAGGTTTGAGAAATTGAAGTATTAGCATTTCAAAGATTTTGAAAATCGCGCCACAGGATTCAACTGGCTGTTACGTAGGTGGGACGAATTCGTCCCGCCTAGCCCAGAGAGGTTAACCAAACCCATGTGTCCGAGACTTTGTGTCCAACAGGTGAATTACAGGAGAAGATGATTCACTCAATCCAACCAGGAGACTGGGTGTGGATCCAGTCCCTCAGGAGAAAAGAACTGGAAGCAGCCACGGTGGGAGGGCCCATACCAAGTGTTCCTGGTAATAGCCTTCGTGGTGAGAATAGCTGAAAGAGCTACCTGGGTTCATATCACACATTGCGGGAGGGTAAGACACACTGACACTGTCGAACAATCACAGAGTTAGGAGAAGAACCGAATACCAATAAGGTTCGGGGGTTACCTCTCTAACGAAGATTCCCAAACCCGCCCGATCCTCACTGTGTGCGTTCATAGAAGTGAAAGTGTGGGTTGGCCTCTAGCCAGTGATATATTCTCCAGGAGGGGGTGGGGCTTTACAGGGGTACTGGTCAGTCTGAGCTGTCTGATTGTGGGAGCCATATTCCTAATACACCATGAACCACTCGAGAAGTCAGAAAGTGGTGACTTGACCCATAATGTAGAAGATGAGGAGTTTTTATGGCCTAGGTACAAAAGGTCACTCGATCTGGATAAAAAGGAAGTGAGAGTAGAGTTAGGGAAGGATGTCTCAATAGAGTTCTATGCAGACCAAATGGGGTCCCTAACCTCCTGGCAGTCTAGGACTCGGACTTCATGGGGAAGATATCTGTGTAGATCCCGGTGTAACTCATGGAATCGGGTCATAGCTCACACAGAGAGAGAAGGCTATGTCAATCCACACACCCAATATAGAAACAGATGGTGTATAGTGAAGGCCAGGGTTTTTGACTGCAATCCAGAGCAAGGGAAGTATTGCTTGAAGATAGGAATGACCATTAAAAGCATAAAGAAAGAGGATTTAGGGTTATGGTATGTTGGCCTTGACCAGACCATTGTCGACACTGCGGTACCATTCCGAGTAGTAGAGGTTAGGACAGGAGATAGTTCTACCGCCAGCCAGAATACCAGTAGTACCCCTGATAAAACTGACATTACCCGTGTAGTCATCCAGAGCCAAGGACCGGTGAGGATAGTTCAGACGAAAGATCTTAAGGAAGTGATTGAGGTGGAGACTTGGTTTGGGGATTCCAACCTATGGCTGGAATGGATTCAGTATACAGCTAGATCAGTAGCTAAAGAAGAAGGTTATGCCTGCACAACAGCCAAACTTCAGTTGACAACCATCCCCTTTCTACTCGATGGAATTAATTTACCAAAGGGAATGGCCTGTATGGTAAAGCTGTTCATGAAGGCAAGGAAGCCAGACAGTTGCACTGATCTGCATTATCTGTATCCTATGTGCCTGTTAGATCCAGACTTCCCCTTTCACAGTCGCAGGAGGAGACTATTATTGTGTGGCTCGACACAACACACACGGATGGAACGTAGGGGAAGTAAGAACATGCAATAGGACAGAGAATGTTACAACTGACGAGACAATGAGGGACCTGACTGGGTGGTTGAGTTCCGAGGACTTTAGTAAGATAAAAAGGCAGAGAGCGGATGTCTGGTGGTTGTGTGGAGGTATGAAGCTGTGGCCAAACCTGCCTGCAAATTGTACTGGTATTTGTGCATTGGTACAGTTAGGCATGCCCTTCACCCTTATACAACACAAAGACCCAGTGCCAGGTGAAAGAGAGGGTCCTTTGACGATAGAATTTACATTGATAGCATTGGGGTTCCAAGGGGGGTGCCTGATGAGTTTAAAGCAAGGAATCAGATATGGGCTGGATTGGAATCAAGTCTTTTTTGGTGGTTGACTCTCAATAAAAATGTGGATTGGATAAATTACATTTATTATAACCAACAGCGTTTCATCAACTATACCAGAGAGGCAATTCAAGGGTTAGCAGAACAGACAGCTGCGACCACTTTGATGGTATGGCAGAATAAAATAGCTTTGGATATGCTTCTGGCTGAAAAGGGTGGTGTGTGTGTGATGTTCGGATCTGAATGCTGTACTTTCATCCCTGAGAACACAGCTCCAGATGGATCAGTGACCAAGGCCCTGGCCGGTCTAAACAATTTAGCTCAGGAGTTAGCAGAAAATTCCAGGGTGGACACGGCACTCACGGGATGGTTTGATAGTACGTTCGGAAAATGGAAAAAGGTTGTAATCACTGTGTTGTGGGCTGCTTTCACCTGTATGACTGTGTTGATATTATGTGGTTGTTGTTTGGTCCCTTGTGTGAGAGGTCTCATTTCCAGGGCTCTGGAGAGATCGATGACGGAGCAGATGGTGAGATACGGACCGATTCCAAGTTCAGACCAGTGGGATGACAAATACCTACCGCCGAGCCTTGTGGAGGATTCATTCAATTACGAGGAGCCCATGTTAGACGAGACCATCTTTAATGTTTAGGAAGACTGTTTCTCTAAATGAAGGTCATAGCAAAAATCCTAATCCGAAGAGTTATGACTGGACATAGGCTTAGAACAGTCATTGATAAGTATGTAATGAAAATACATGTATTCGTTTTCTTTGATCTAGTTTGATTTTGTGTGACATTTCTGAATCCAATAAAAATAGATGTGTTATAGTCTATGTGAAATATTTAGCCAATAGGGTTGATTGTAATGGAAATAATATGATTAACCTGTTAGGGCTAGGGGGCAGCATTGACACGGCTGGATAAAAAACATACCCGATTTAATCTGGTTACCACTCCTACTCAGTAACTAGAATATGCATATACTTATTACATATGGATAGAAAACACCCTAAATTTTCTAAAACTGTTTGAATGGTGTCTGTGAGTATAACAGAACTCAAATGGCAGGTCAAAACCTGAGAGATTCCTTTACAGGAAGTGGCCTGTCTGACCATTTGTTGAACTTGTTTTCCATCTCTATCATTTACTAAGGATCTCTGCTCTAACGTGACACTTCCCACGTCTTCCATAGGCTCTCAGAGCCCGGGAAAAAACAGAATGTCGTCATTCCAGCCCCAGGCTGAAACACATTATCGCCTTTCTCAAGTGGCCCATCAAGAGACACTAGCTTATGCGCGTGACCCCGACCGCCCCCGCCTTTGGGATTTTTTCCTCTGTTTGCCGAAAAGGAGATTCCCTGTCGGAATATTATCGCTTTTCTACGAGAAAAATGACGTAAAAATTGATTTTAAACAGCGGTTGACATGCTTCGACGTACGGTAATGGAATACTTTGAATTTTATTGTCAGGAATTGCGCCAAGCGCGCGACACTTCTTTACTATTTCGGATAGTGTCTGGAACGCACGAACAAAACGCCGCTATTCGGATATAACGATGGATTATTTTGGACCAAACCAACATTTGTTATTGAAGTAGCTGTCCTGGGTGTGTATTCTGACGAAGACAACAAAAGGTAATGACATTTTTATAATAGTAAATATGATTATGGTGAGTGCTAAACTTGCCGGGTGTCTAAATAGCGAGCCCGTGATGCCTGGGCTATGTACTTAGAATATTGCAAAATGTGCTTTCACCAAAAAGCTATTTTAAAATCGGACATATCGAGTGCATAGAGGAGGTCTGTATCTATAATTCTTAAAATAATTGTTATGCTTTTTGTGAACGTTTATCGTGAGTAATTTAGTAAAATGTTAGCGAATTCCCCGGAAGTTTGCGGGGGGTATGCTAGTTCTGAACGTCACATGCTAATGTAAAAAGCTGGTTTTTGATATAAATATGAACTTGATTGAACAAAACATGCATGTATTGTATAACATAATGTCCTAGGGTTGTCATCTGATGAAGATCATCAAAGGTGAGTGCTGCATTTAGCTGTCTTCTGGGTTTTGGTGACATTATATGCTGGCTTGAAAAATGGGTGTCTGATTATTTCTGGCTTGGTACTCTGCTGACATAATCTAATGTTTTGCTTTCGTTGTAAAGCCTTTTTGAAATCGGACAGTGTTGTTAGATTAACGAGAGTCTTATCTTTAAATGGCTGTAAAATAGTCATATGTTTGAGAAATTGAAGTAATAGGATTTTTAAGGTTTTGAAAATCGCGCCACAGGCTGGCAGTGGCTGTTATGTAGGTGGGACGAATTCGTCCCGCCGGTCCCATAGAGGTTAAAGGTTTGACTAAATGATTTCACCCTAAAAAAGGTATAACCGAGTGATTATAAGATGAATGTACTAATGTGTGTGTGTCAGAAAAGTTGACCTCTTGGGGCTACCCTAGGTTAGGGAGCGCCACAGCGCATTTTGAAAAAAATTCGTTCCCATTTTCAACGGCCTACTAATCAAACTCAGAAGCTAGGACATGCATATACTTATTATATATGGATAGAACACACCCTAAAGTTTCTAAAACTGTTTGAATGGTGTCTGTGAGTATAACAGAACTCATATGGCAGTCAAAACCCCGAGACCGATTGAAACAGGAAGTGTAATTCTGAATTGTGGACTCGACTTCATCACTTTGCCTATTAATCAAACCGTGAGCAATGGTTCACTGAGCACTTCCTATTGCTTCCACTAGATGTCCCCAGTCTTTTCACAGTGGTTTGAGCCTTATACAGTCGAAACTCAGTGAATGATACGCGTTGGAAATTGGTCACAGGGGATGGGCCATCACCATTATGACGTCGGCGGCCCTGTCTACCCCCACCTTTGGAAGTGTTTCAAAACACTCTGCAATCGTCCCCGTCAAATCTTATTGGCTCTCTTGGTGTTACAGGCCCTGAAGATTAATGTTTTACAACATTTGACATGTTTGAACGAACCTAGAGGAGGGGAAAAGTACATTTTCCTAAACTTCTGTCCCGCGCACGTCGGAAGATTTGGAGATAGCCCTAGGACACGCTACCAACAGCAGGTTAATGGAACATGAATTATGGACTTTTTCGACCGAAAATACATCTGTTGTGGACCTGGGATTCTGAGTGCTTTCTGATGAAGACAACTAAAGGTAGGCGATTATTGACAATATTATACAAGATGAGATGTGACATGCGATTGTTCCAAGATGGCGCGGCGCTAGTATTCCAGGCTCATTTTCTGAGTATCGCATCTCCTTTTATCGCAAAGTGTGATTACCCAGTAAAGTTAATTTAAAATTGAAACCTTTAGGCTTGCAGTAGATTATGTAACATGGGGCAGGATATGATAAGCAATGTATGAGATGGAGAAGACTTGTAAATAAGCATTGACAGTGTTAAAGAAGAGGAGGGGCATTTGTAAGGGGTATGACATATGGTATGACCAAATGTCAGGTATAAAAGGCTGTGTACATTGTATGATATTCAGAGCTCTCGTAAATAAACATTCTGACCAATTGTAGGCTGGCTCTCTGTCTGCTTCATTCAACCAGAATCTTACACCCTCTGGGGGGCAGACTGAGTAGTTTAATTGAAGTTCGGTTTATGAACATTGGGAACAGAAGTCCCATGACAGAAGGTAGAAACTAGGGCCTGTAGGACCTGCCTTGTTGATAGTGTTGTTAAAAATGTAGAGCAGGGCTTTATTATGGACAGACTTCTCCCCATCTTAGCTACTGTCGTATCAATATGTTTTGACCATGGCAGTTTACAATCCAGGGTTACTCCAAGCAGTTTAGTCACCTCAACTTGCTCAATTTCCACATTATTCATTACGAGATGAACAGGTGAGCAGTACGCATCTATGAAATGAGAGCATTAACAGTGTGAGGACCGTTAAAACGTCTTAGGGCTAGGGGGCAGTTTTCGGAAGTTCAGAGAGTCTGGCGAGCCCAAAGTAAAATGCCTGTTACTCAGGCCCAGAAGCTATGCATATAATTGGTAGATTTGGAAAGAAAACACTCTGACGTTTCCAAAATTGTTAAAATAATGTCTGTGAGTATAACAGAACAGATATGGCAGGCGAAAACCCAAAGAAAATCCGACCAAAAAATAAATAAATAAAATAACAGGCTCATATTTGTAAAGCTATTGAAAACTCCTATGTCTGTCACCCAGATTGCAATTCATAATAGCTTCCACTAGATGTCAGCAGTATTTATTCAAGGTTTTGAGGCTTCTATTTTGAAAAATAAATAAATATTTACACTTTCAGTGAGCTGACTGCTTGGGTCACTTCAGTGTTTTTGCGCGCGATGGAGAGGGTGCGCACTTGCGAATTTGTCATTCCTATTGAACACAGTACTTTCCGTATGAAATATTATAGTTTATTTACATTTTAGACAACCTGAGGATGATATAGACACGTTATTTGACTTGTTTGGACGAAATTTACTGGTAGCTTTTAGAACTTCTTTGTCTGCATGTTGAAGGAGTGGATTTCTGAAGTCATGGCGCCTGCTAAACAGACTATTTTGGCATATAAAGAAGGACTTTATCGAACAAAACGACCATTCATTCTGTAGCTGGGACCCTTGGAATTGCAAACAGAGGAAGATCTTCAAAGGTAAGTGATTTATTTTATCGCTATTTGGGATTCTGTGACGCCTGTGCTTGTTTGGAAAATCTGTTGTTGTGGGGTGCTGTCCTCAGATAATCGAAACCTATGCTTTCACCGTAAAGCCTTTTTGATATCTGACAACGCAGTTCGATTGCCAAGATTCTAAGCTTTTAAATGATGTATGACACTTGTATTTTCATGAATGTTTAATATATTTCTATTTTGAATTTGGAGCTCTGCAATTTCACCGGATGTTGTCGTAGATGTTTTTCTAGCGGTCCGCGAGCACTAAGAGTTATTAAAACCATGTGCCCTGATTTAGTTAAAACTGGTTCCATCAGAGCCCTTACAAAACCTTTTACAACTGATTCATCACTGTCATACCTTATAGGGTCCAGAGTTTTCCTGGTTAGGTCAACAGATAAGGACAAACTCTGGGCCCCAGTGCAAAAAAATCCCCCCCCCCACTCTGGGACCTATGGTTGCCACCAGTCTGCTTGCCGTTCTCAGTTATTGTCAGGTTCTGTATGTGGATGATTAGGGCTTTATTCAGAAAAAGTTTCTTGGGCTACTTTGATTTGTCAAGTGGGCGAGATGTGAATTCCGTGTTTATCTTCATGGACAAACTTGTTGTTCAAACCTACGATGGCTCAGCTTCAAGGGAACGTATCTGCTGTCTGTATTTCCAGCTGAGTCCCCTCCTGTTCCATGGTTTAACAAGCGATGACCACTCCACTACCATTGTCAACTACCTCCTCACATGAACTGGAAGCCACGTCTCATGTGGCCCCCTCATCCACTGGCACATTGAATGTTTCCTCTCTAAGCACAGTGAGGGAACCCCTGTCAATTTTTCTCTCATTACTTTATGTAGAGTCAATCACAATCACAATCACATTATTACACATCTATTTGACTCCTTGCTTGGAGTAACTCATTCTTAGCTCTTTTGTCTCACTGTGTAGTGTTTTTGTGTTATTGTCTTCCCAGTCAAATCCTGTCCTGCACTGGTCAAGTCTCTGAACACCTCAACTCATGCCTCATACCCTCATTCAATCACTGCTGTGATCCCTTCCCAAAATGGTGTAAGTAGCCCTCTCATTCCTATTCCCCATAATATTGTACTGTAAGTGTCTTTATTAAATGCTTTAGGTTAAAATAATTACTCTTTGACGATTTTAGAAACACATTTTGACGTCTCTGTGGGTCTCCCATCCTCCTCAACAACAGAAATGTCTAATAACGTCTAATACAATTCATCATTAATAATTTTGCAAGTTTTCTTTGTTCTGAAGCCTGATTCTACTCACTGTGGTAGTGTGGAAGTGTTGAGCTGTATTATTTGGCCTGTGGTCCTGTTGTCCCCAGTCCCAGTGGTGAAGATAATGTCTTAATTGAGCTTCTTGTCTGTGACTGAGATACGTAATCTGCACATTTACTAAAACGTCAGCTCTCATCTCTCCCAATGTTCTCAATGTCAAACCATGAAGGCCGGGTAGTTTTTTTTCATGATTGCAACTCAGGTCATTTTAGTCGGCTGGCCATCGCTACATATTCGTCGTCAGACCCACTGGCTCCAGGTCATTTATAAGTCTATGCTAGGTAAAGCTCCGCCTTAGCTCAGCTCACTGGTCACGATAACAACACCCACCCGTAGCACGCGCTCCAGCAGGTACATCTCACTGTTCATTCCCCAAAGCCAACACCTCCTTTGGCCGCCTTTCCTTCCAGTTCTCTGCTGCCAGTGACTGGAACGAATTGCAAAAATCGCTGAAGGCGGAGACTTATTGCTCCCTCACTAACTTTAAACATCAGCTATCTGAGCAGCTAACCGATCGCTGCAGCTGTACATAGTCCATCTGTAAATAGCCCACCCAATCTACCTACCTCATCCCCATATTGTTTTTATTTACTTTGCTGCTCTTTTGCACACCAGTATCTCTACTTACACATCATCATCTGCTCATCTATCACTCCAGTGTTAATCAGCTAAATTGTCATTACTTTGCTACTACGGCCTATTTATTGCCATACCTCCTCACGCCATTTGCACACACTGTATATAGACTTTCTTTTTTCTGTTGTGTTGACTGTACGCTTGTTTATTCCATGTAACTCTGTGTTGTTGTTTCTGTCACACTGCTTTTCTTTATTCTTGGCCAGGTCGCAGTTGTAAATGAGAACTTATTCTAAACTGGCCTACCTGGTTAAATAAAGGTCAAATAATAAAAATAAAAAGATCCTATATCATAATGAATCAGATTACATGGAGAGATGGGACTGATCCTAGATCATAATGAATCAGATTACATGGAGAGGGGGGGACCTGATCCTAGATCATAATTAATCAGATTACATGGAGAGGGGGGACCTGATCCTATATCATAATGAATCAGATTACATGGAGAGGGGGGGACCTGATCCTAGATCATAATGAATCAGATTACATGGAGAGGGGCGACCTGATCTTAGATTATAATGAATCAGATTACATGGAGAGGTGGGACCTGATCCTAGATCATAATGAATCAGATTACGTGGAGAGGGGCGACCTGACCTTAGATTATAATGAATCAGATTACATGGAGAGGTGGGACCTGATCCTAGATCATAATGAATCAGATTACATGGAGAGGGGGGACCTGATCCTAGATCATAATGAATCAGATTACATGGAGAGGGGGGACCTGATCCTATATCATAATGAATCAGATTACATGGAGAGCCGGATATATATAATATACCCTACTATTTTTTTATATTTAATATGCCATAAACTATTGTTTTTTTTAACAGTTTCATTAGTTCATTGTAATTAACTTAATCATTATGACACACCCCTCTCTATTGTCATTGTTTGCACTAATTGCACTGTTTTTCTACATAACCTGGTTCAAGTATTGATGACATCACCCTGAAGAAGGCACAGTGATGCTGAAACGTTGGTAAATACCCAATAAATGACTGGGAGTTTATATATGGAGTGTGCGATTCTCTTTATTTTGATAGTTTATAACTCTTATGTAGTTGCCATCTTTTTGTGTTTTTCAGGCAGCCTGGGAAAGAACTGAAAAAACTCACTAAAGAGTCAAGACAGAGACACCAGAAAGACCCAAGAAGACTTGGACACAGCATCAGAGGACAGAGGGATGTTCAGAACTCACTCAGTCTGGTCAGTTGGTGAGGGTAGACTTGGAGGCTGCTTACCTGACATGGAGGAAGTCCCCCCTCCTCTCCCCTACCTTCCCTATACCCCCCTCCTCTCCCCTACCTTCCCTATACCCCCTCCTCTCCCCTACCTTCCCTATACCCCCTCCTCTCCCCTACCTTCCCTATACCCCCCCTCATTATGTTGGACCATCATGTTTATTTGTTTGAATCTTTTCTTTGTTAGTGATCAGGTTAGAAGAGAATGACTCCTCAACCCAAGAGGTCCTGGAGCAGCTGTGATCAGGTTAGAAGAGAATGACTCCTCAACCCAAGAGGTCCTGGAGCAGCAGTGATCAGGTTAGAAGAGAATGACTCCTCAACCCAAGAGGCCCTGGAGCAGCTGTGAGAGAGCAGCAGTGTGGAAGCATTTGGGGAAATTTAAAGAAGGTTTCCTGGAAAAGAGGATTGACTGTTATGTAAAGGGTCAGAGCCACTGAGTGGACAAAATATTAAGGATACCTTCCTAATATTGAGTTACGCCTGGTCAGTTTGTCATGGAAAGAAAGGTGTCCTTAATGTTTTGTGTAAATTACATAATAATTATACATTTATGGATTGTTTTATGTAGCCTATTGTTTTCTCTTTATTCAACCTGCCATCTACCCACCTGGGGACTGAGGGTTATGAGAGAACCCCCACATCACTAGCTTCTCTTTATACAACCTGCCATCTACCCACCTGGGGACTGAGGGTTATGGGAGAACCCCCACATCACTAGCTTCTCTTTATTCAACCTGCCATCTACCCACCTGGGGACTGAGGGTTATGAGAGAACCCCCACATCACTAGCTTCTCTTTATTCAACCTGCCATCTACCCACCTGGGGACTGAGGGTTATGAGAGAACCCCCACATCACTAGCTTCTCTTTATTCAACCTGCCATCTACCCACCTGGGGACTGAGGGTTATGAGAGAACCCCCACATCACTAGCTTCTCTTTATTCAACCTGCCATCTACCCACCTGGGGACTGAGGGTTATGAGAGAACCCCCACATCACTAGCTTCTCTTTATTCAACCTGCCATCTACCCACCTGGGGACTGAGGGTTATGAGAGAACCCCCACATCACTAGCTTGCAGGTTCTGCAGCCTTGTAAAGATAAGGAGGGGACGACTGGGAGGCAGGTTGGCATTTATTGTCATGAATCTTGCCCTGGAGGCAGGTTGGTATTTATTGTCATGAATCTTCCCCTGGAGGCAGGTTGGCATTTATTGTCATGAATCTTGCCCTGGAGGCAGGTTGGCATTTATTGTCATGAATCTTGCCCTGGAGGCAGGTTGGCATTTATTGGTATGAATCTTGCCCTCTAGGCAGTTCAGCAAAGTATTCACTAGCTGGCACAGGCACAAAGTAATACAATCAGATTTTAATCCTTACCTCAACCCTAACCACACTGCTAATCCTTCCCTTAAATTAAGACCATAAAACAACATTATTTTCCACAACCAATTCTGACTTTGCAGCTGACATATCTAGAGGAAATCGCACAGTTCTGCTTCCAGGTCAAGATTCATGCCAAACGTCAACATGAGACAGGGAGAGGCAATGTAAAATCAATAACAAAATTGTTTTCACAATTAACATGCTTTTTCTTGTTTCAAGTATGTTTTATTATGAAAAGTACAATATAACCATGTATACTTGTACAACTATCGAGCGTATGTCCACATATAATTGTACAATTGGTTTTTCCAACATAAAAGACAAGAAATGATCACATTGGTATTTTAACAGTGTTATTGTAAGAGTTTAAATGTTTAAACAGAGGATACATCTAAAACAGGATAAAACAAGTGCAGTATGTTGTGAGAATGTTACTTTAACATCGACTCATAACGTCACACTATAACTTCATGGGAGTCTTGTGGAAAGACTGCATGTTGTTTTGGGTGGATTGAGTGACGTCTTCATCAACATTTTGCAGAATATTCAGGTAATATTTTCACCTCTTGTCGGCTGCAGACATTCATAAGGAGTTCCAGTAGTTTATTTGTCATTTGCAGGTATTAAAAGTAATACATACATTGTAATTCCTTGTTGGATCTCTCTCACATACAGGACAGTACATACCAGAGGAGGCTGCTGAGGGGAGGACGGCTCATAATAATGTCTGGAACAGAGTGAATGAAATGGAACACATGGAAACCACGTGTTTAATACCATTCCACTTATTCCACTCCAGCCATTACAAGCCTGTCCTCCCTAAATAAGGTCCCACCAACCTCCTGTGGTACAAACACAAACAGTAAAATATAACATAAAAAATGCAAAGTGGTAAAAGATCAGAAAATATTACAAGCCTGTCATGTGTGAGTGTCCAGTGTGTGTTTGTCCATTGTGTGTGTGTGTGTGTGTGTGTGTGTGTGTTCAGTGTGTGTGTGTCAGTGTTTATGTGTGTCAGTGTGTGTGTGTCCAGTGTGTGTGTGTGTCCAGTGTGTGTGTGTGTGTGTGTGTGTCCAGTGTGTGTCCAGTGTGTGTGTGTGTGTGTCCAGTGAGTGTGTGTCCAGTGAGTGTGTGTCCAGTGTGTGTGTGTCCAGTGTGTGTGTCCAGTGAGTGTGTGTGTCCAGTGAGTGTGTGTGTCCAATGTGTGTGTATCCAGTGTGTTTGTCAAGCATGTGTGTTTCAGTGTGTGTGTGTGTGTGTGTGTTTCAGTGTGCGTGTGTGTGTGTGTGTTCAGAGTGTGTGTGTTCAGTGTGTGTGTGTGTGTTTCAGTGTGTGAGTATGTGCCGAGTGTGTGTGTGTGTGTGTGTGTGTGTGTGTGTCCAGTGTGTGTCTGTGTTGAGTGTGTGTGTGTCCAGATTGTGTCCAGTGTGTGTGTGTGTGTTCAGTGTGTGTGTGTGTGTGTTCAGTGTGTGTGTGTGTCCAGTGTGTGTGTCCAGTTTGTGTCCAGTGTGTGTGTGTGTGTGTGTGTTCAGTGTGTGTGTGTGTCCAGTGTGTGTTCAGTGTGTGTGTGTGTATGTAAGTGTGTGTGTGTGTGCGTCCAGTGTGTGTGTTGAGTGTGTGTATATCCAGTGTGTGTGTGTGTGTCCTGTGTGTGTGTGTGTCCTGTGTGAGTGTGTGTGTGTGTTGAGAGTGTGTGTTCAGTGTGTGTGTGTTGAGAGTGTGTGTTGAGAGTGTGTGTTGAGAGTGTGTGTGTGTGTGTATGTGTGAGTGTGTGTGTGTGTGTGTGTCCAGTGTGTGTGTGTGTGTGTGTCCAGTGTGTGTGTGTGTGTGTCCAGAGTGTGTGTGTGTGTCCAGTGTGTGTGTGTGTCCAGTGTGTGTGTGTGTGTGTGTTCAGTTTGTGTCCAGTGTGTGTGTGTGTGTGTGTGTGTGTGTTGAGTGTGTGTGTGTGTGTGTTGAGAGTGTGTGTGTGTGTGTGTGTGTGTGTTTCAGTGTGTGTGTGTGTGTCCAGTTATTATTTCAGGGACACTGAGGATTCAACATGAACTCTAAACCCTGGATAGAGGGGCTCAGTGAATGTGGAGGTGAATGTGATCAGGTGGGTCAGTGTGTCAGAGGAGGCTCTATAGAAGGACAGAGTGCCGGCTGACCAGTCCAGATACACTCCTACTCTGTGGGAGCTGGAGGAGGGGACGTCTATGGTAGTAGGATTATTATTATGCCTGGCAATGTATCTGTAGTCATCGCAGAACAGACTCCAGGACTTGTTATTGTATCCAAGCCTACAGTCATTAACCACTCCTCTCCTGTTGATTCCTTTATATGTCACTCCTATACCAGCCCCCATTATCCCACTCCACTTTACCTCCCAGTAACAGCGCCCAGTCAGACCCTCTCTACACAACACCTGTTCCCAGTCCTCAAATCTCTCTGGGTGATCAGGATACGGCTGCTCCTCTGTCCTACATGTCACCTTTCTGTTCTCCTCAGACAGAGAGAGGAGTCTGTTTACTGTGTTTAGGTCCAGTGTGAGATCACAGACATCTGATGGATGAAACCAGACACAATATTAG
The DNA here is from genome assembly GCF_965601325.2 of Salmo salar. Taxonomy (NCBI): domain Eukaryota; kingdom Metazoa; phylum Chordata; class Actinopteri; order Salmoniformes; family Salmonidae; genus Salmo; species Salmo salar. The sequence goes on from NW_027675466.1 coordinate 1,042,322, forward strand.
AAATCATCATCATTCACATTAGAATGTTAACTCACTTTTCACTAATTAATTTAATGTAGATGTTTCTAGGTATCAAAAGGAGAAGTTAAGGTAACTTGAGACTTGTTGAATGATCACATGTTATACTGTATGGTAATATAAAACACACTTATTCACAATTACACACACACACACACACA